>NW_008676259.1:4006-55545 GCF_000695815.1 Acanthisitta chloris
CAGCCTCTGGGGTGGGAACAATTTATGTCTGGAAACCAGCTTCTACAGGGAAATTGAGTGAGGTGGGTGAGGGGCAGAGCACTGGCAGCAGCAGCAGGGCTGTGGGTCGCAGCCCATGTGCCTGGTGCCAGCTGCTGGGCTGATGGGGCAGCAAGTGGCTTCCCCAAACCAGTTGTGCATGTGTATGCACCAGCAATCTTCAAGCTAGACCATCTGATGGGGCAGCGAACTGTGTAATGGGTATGAGGGCCTGGGATCAGGACAGGGGTATTGGGTGGAAAGAGAGACCTGTGCTGCTACTTGGAGACCCTGTGAATGTGCATGTACTTGTGAACCTGAAGAGTGTCAAGTATGTATCTGCACTAGTGACCTTCTGCCTCTGTCAGCCAAAGAAGAGAAGTGAACTTGGTGGTCTTTGATTGTGTTTTGTGTGAGTCCTGGATGGAGATGCTGTTGAAGTCAGTACCTTGCCTGTGGCAGTCTGTGTGACCAACTGTGTCAGTGTGCTCTGTGTGTCCCTTGGATACATGCTGGGCTTTGCTATTGGTGAACCTGCCAAAGGGGAAGGGACAGCTGTGTCCCTCAGCTTGGGCAGAGACCCCAGGGCTGGGCTCCAGCAACCAGGCAGGAGGCAGTTTTTGGCCAGGGTGCCTGGGAAATGCAAGCAATTTTGACATCCTGTAACAATTTATACTTGCCAGATTTTAAGTAAAGATGTCTTAAAATATTTCTAGTTCCAGCAATGATATTATGCACTTTTGGAATTTAGCTGGAGGTACTCAGGAGTTGACTATAAAAAAATTATGTCAAATTTAAGTTCAATGGGGTGGGTGGCTTTACATTTCTAGAAAGAAAATTCTGCTTTAGATGCAAATAAGTAAATAAATAAAGCTGCTTCTGCTGAAGTAAAATCAGCTATCTGATTTTACACAGTGCTGCTTAAACTTGAGTCTGTGGGACTCCATATTTGCGTTCTAGTATTTGAGCTAAAGCATAACATAGTCTTGAAAAATAAAACTGCCCTGTTCTGTTTGGACTGAGAAATTAATAGGATCATACTGAAATTTAAAATCTACATTAATTTATAGTTTACAGTGGTTTTAAGTGACAATACGTAACCATGTTTAATGTCTGTCCTGAAATAAAATACATTGGCATCTGTTATCAGTGTTTGGAGGTGTTCTTTACTCGACCTGTAAAAATGCTTTTGTTCTTGTGATACAGCCATTTGTGTAGGTTGTCCTCACCCTACACTGTTTCACAAGAGTTAATTTACTTAGTTTATGGTAACTGATATTTCTGAAAGAACATCGTGATCAATTTTTCTTCTTTACCTTCAAAGTTTAATTTTACATCATGAAAACCTTTTGCTGTCCCTGCAGAACATTAGGAAGATCTGATGGTCTGTAGCTATGGGCTAATGGATCAGGAATTCTGCTGTGGCAATGTGTTTCTGTTGGTAGATTTATTTAAATCAATTGATTTGACTAATCTTACTCTTCATTCTTTCCTGGCAGCCGATTTATTTTGCACATTCCAAGTGAAGAGAGAGATAATGCAATCAGAGTGTGTTTTCAGATTGAACTTGCCCACTGGTTTTATCTGGATTTCTACATGCAAAACACACCAGGATTACCTCAGTGCGGGATAAGAGACTTTGCTAAAGCTGATATCCTTTTTATCACTGTGATTGCTTTCTGTCTTGGTGGTAAAGTGCAAACTGAATATTGTTAATGATATTTTGTAGCAGGAAAGCATCAGTTCATGTGTTAATGATTAAAAGTTAGTATCCCTAGGTATGTGATTTTTACCTGTTCATTGCTTTCCATAATTTTGTGGCACCCACAAAAGAGATGTTTCTCAGACCGCTAAAGAACTGTTAAAAACTGGTCATGTCTGACCTTTCAGGATTTTTCCTCATTGTGGCACTTGGGCATACTAAGTAGATTTCAAGGATAAGCTGTTGAAGCTCTTCAAACTGAACTCCTTAGTTTATTTAATTAAATAATGACATAAATGCTAACGTAGCCAAAGGTGGTACGTGTTTTCCCATGGACACTGGTATGTGTTTGTCAGAGGTATGGACAGTTCTTCCTAAAAACAGTTCTGTTTGTAGAGGAGAGGATGTATTTTTAGTGAATTCATATGGTTGGTGCCTGCTTTTTTCGTTGCTCGCAAGGGCTGCTGGAATGTAAACTATCTAGTCCTTGCTGGACTTTCATCCAGCAAGTGTTGTAGTTTTAACCTTTTCCTACATGTTCTTGATGTGGGATTGGAATGTTACATCTTAGCTTTCAGGATAATATCTATGGTTTCACTACACAATTTTCTTGTTTGTTGATTTGATAATAAGATTTACTTTGAAACACTACAGCTTTTATTTTAACAATGAACTTCAAAAATATGATCATTCTCTGTCAGCTGATACTATGCAGTTATTTTTTATTTATTTTAGGTATGGTTTTAATTATAAATGTATTTTCTGACTAACAAAATTCGTCTAGTAATTGTAGGCACTGCAGAAAAAATACAGTGTAATAGATGTTATGTGTTCATTTCATCTGTCCCTCTTTAACTCACCTTTGCCAGAAATACTAGATCCACTGCAGTGTCATATTTTTAAGTTTACTGCTATGAAATAGTTTTTACTGGTAATATAATATATGTAATATATACTGTTAACACTTTTATTAATGACTTGTAGATTTGCTCATAAAATTTCAGAGTTATAAATGTTGTTTCTGTTTTCTCTGCATGGTGAGCTTTGGTAAAGTGTATTAGAAGTTAGATGTCTGTGACTTATGCCATAAAAAACAATTTTTTTTTTTTTTTTTTGCATAGTACAGATTCTGTACCACGGTCTTAACAAATGATTGTGGAAAAAACTTGTCTCCACTTATTTCAAGCACAAGATATTTATTTAAATTGGCTTGTACTGGAATTGCCAAATTACTTGATACTTTATGACCTTAGTGTTCGGTAATGGGCTATTTGTAATACATCCTCTTGGAAGTAAAAAAATACCTTGAGTGTGTTTATTCTAAATGTTGAGTAGGTATCTTTTGTTAGATCTGTGTGTGATTGAATCTGGATGGTTATCTTCCTTAACATGCTGCTGTACTCTTCAATCACTGCCCTTTCTTATTGCCTCAAGGTGAAGATGTACAAAAGGTTTTAGAAGAATGGAAAGAATACAAAATGGGAGTGCCAACCTATGGTGCAATTATTCTTGATGAGACACTTGAAAATGTATGTATGGAAATAGTTGTGAAGGACTAGAGGGAAGGATGGCATATGCTGGCAGAAGTAATTTTTTTGTTGTTTACATTCTTCTGGAGAAATTTAGATTCACTGTCAGATTCGCAAAGATCTGACAGTTACTTGACACTGTTGACTGTGTACAGAAATATATTATGTGAGACAGTAAACACACTTCTGCTTGCTTTCCTTCTCAGTTTTGGTTTTTTTATTCTGAGTTACATGATCCCATAAAACACTTTGCAGTACTTGCTGGAACACAGCAGGCCTAATGGGTTCTTTCCTTCGGGCTAAAGTATCCTTTAGGAGAACCAGGGGATAGTGGAGCTGAGACATTTAGTAGAAATTGGTTAGGACACCTGCGTGTTTGACAGTTGCATTCCCTTGTATTTTGTAGGTTCTTTTGGTTCAGGGCTATTTAGCAAAGTCTGGCTGGGGATTTCCAAAAGGGAAAGTAAATAAAGAAGAGGCTCCTCATGACTGTGCTGCTAGAGAGGTAAGTTATATCTAATTCCTTTAAATTTAGGCTAGAGAAGTGAAATCCTGCCAAGATCTGGATGTGTGTGTTAGATGAAAAGACATTTTACTTAGGTATCTCTTTACTGAAATCAGATAAATAAATAGTCTAGTCTTGCAGTCATCTTCTGCTGTAGCTTCTGGTGCTTTTCTGAGTTGCAGAGTGATAATCAAGGTTGAGTTACTGTAATTTTTAAAAAATAATCACTGGTGTTTCCAGCTGTTTTGCACTAATGTGCTAAATGAATTGAGTAGTATTTTAAGGCCCTCTACTGAATGTCAATTCACTTTTAAATATTATTTGTGGTGCTTAGGAAATCTTATGTACTTTATGGCTTTTGGAATATTAATATCAAGGGTCACTGTAACTGCCAAGAGGTAGAAGAATGGGAATTTAGCTTATGCACACAGGGCCATGTAAAGGGGCTAAGGAGTTGAGTTGGAGGTTGTACAGGTTTACATAAAAATTGTGAAGGACTTTACTTTTCTATTTGTCAGTGATATAGGAACAAGAATGAATGTATTTGGCAGGTGAAATCTGAAAAATAAAATAATCCACTGTATTTATTGGTCCTGGAGACCTAGATATATAGTGAAGCTGCTTATTAAAAATGGCCTGTAAAAGAAAAACTCAATGTTGTTTTAACATAATGCATCCAGAGTTTTGGGGAGAGAAAATTAAGGTGAGGGAAAGTAGTATGATGCATTTAGTGTTCTTCACAGATGGACTGCATCAGTAGCTGAGAAAGCATGGAAATTTTTTTTTTTGTTTTAAATATACTTGTCAAAGATGCATGAATGAAAAATTCTGTATTCCTGCTTTCCATAGCATTCCTGTATTTAATATGGACATGGAAAAGCAAAATAAGATATTGGTCTTAAGGCTGCACTATTAGGCGATGGATACAGGTGAAATGGGCTGCATTCAAAGCAGCGTGGGTAGCAGGTTGAAGGAGGTGATAGTGCCCCTCTGCTCAGGTGAGACGTCACCTGAGTACTACATCCAGCTCTGAGGCCCTTGGCACAGGAAGGACATAGACCTGAAGCGAGTCCTGAGGAGGGACACCAAGGTGATTAGAGGGATGGAGCACCTCTCCTGTGAGGAAAGACAGAGAATTGGCCTTGTTCAGCCTGGAACAGAGAAGGCTTTGGGGTGACCTAACTGCCCTTCCATTACCTGAAGGGAGCTCACAAGAAAGAGCTGGAGAGGGAGTTTTTACAAGAGCTTGCAGGGACAGGACAAGAGGGCATGGATTCAAGCTGAAAGATAATAGATTTAGATTAGATACTAGGAAAAAATTCTTTACTGTGAGGGTGGTGAGGCACTTGAACAGGTTGCCCAGAGATGTTGTGGATGCCCTTTCCCTAGAACTGTTCAAGGCCAGGCTGGATGGAGCTCTGAGCAACCTGGCTGTATGTATTGGGTTATTAAAGTAGAAGGATTGTTGAAAAAGAGGGAAAATTGACATGCATGTAAACCTTGATAGTATTTGAACATGTCTTTACTTCCCAAATAGTAGTTTTTGCCGGGAATGATTTCTATGCATCCAGCAGCATGGAGGAGCAGCTAGAGCCCCCCCCCGCCCAGTAATATATTGCTACATGAATGTGTAATAGGGTTGTTTTGACATTCATTAGAGGTTTGCTGTCTTAGAGAAATGTAAAGCACGTAGGATCTTATGTGCTTGTTCTATTATTGAGCATATATCTGTGTGTAAAGGCTTGTTTTTCCCAGCAGCTTTCATGAACATGAATTCAGAAAAACAGTCATTCCTGTCCTTGTGATAGTAGGTTGTGAAAGGGTAACTCTGCATACACATGCTAATTTCATCTATGTGCTTCTCAGGTGTTTGAAGAAACTGGGTTTGACATAAAAGATTATATCTGCAAAGATGACTACATTGAGCTGCGAATAAATGATCAGTTGGCACGGCTGTACATTATTCCAGGAGTTCCCAAGAACACAAAATTCAACCCCAAAACTAGAAGGGAAATTAGGGTATGTGTTATCTTGTTTGAATATATAGAAACCTTGTAGAGCTTGATTTTTTAAAGCTAAACAGTCTAAAATAACGAAACAAGCACAAGAAGTACCCTAAATACTAGGCACCAATGGTGTCTCTACACTGTAGGGTCATGTCAGCTTCTTGCAGCTCAGCTGCAAAGTCTGATACTGACCATCTGTCTGACATCTCCATTCATCATGAAAACAACATTATAACATGCTATATATTTATATGTAACTATAGGTACCTATATAGCTATATATTTTTCTGAAGATGTAATTATGAATTGTTGATACACAGAAGTTTACATGTGAGAAGGAAAAACGAAGGATTGTGTTCTCTCTTTCAAGGCTAATACCATCCAGACTTAAAGACTAGTATATTTTAAGGAGGAGGCTGAGAAGGGGACAGAAAATGGCAACTAATTTGGATGGTTTGTGTACCATTAGGCTTTTAAAAGGTATTGTGAAAGGGAAAGGACTAGACCAGGTAGTAAACTTGCTGGGAACTTTGTTCCTGCTATCTGTAATCCTTGAAGTTTGAATATTTTTTTTGTATGGCAATTCAGTTTAAAACAGCTATCCGTATATTTTCATGCAGATGGTGTCACTCAACATCTGGCTTTCTAAATAGGAAAAGGTACTTGTAGTTGACTGGACAGGACTTAATATCTTTAGCATTAGAGACTTGTTTTATAAATACAAAGTAAGGTGAAACGGTTACTTGGGAAGACCAATGCCATCACTCCAAATGTCCCCCCCTTCTTCCTTCTTCCTCCCACTTTATATACTGAGCATGATGTCATATGGTATGGAATATCCCTTTGGTCAGTTTGGGTCACCAGTCCCAGCTGTGTCTCCTCCCAGGCTCCTATGCCCCCAAAACTTCCTTGCCAGCCTGGCAGCGTGGTGAGCAGAAGAGGCCTTGGCTCTGTGTAATCTCTGCTCAGCAAAACCAAAAATGTCTCTATATTATCAACCCTGTGCCCTGCACAAATTGTAAACATAGCCCCACACTAGCCACTGTGAAGAAATTTAACTCTACCTGAGCCCAAACCAGCACACAGTTTTGTCTCCCTGCTGAGCATTGTCTTCATCTGATCTAATACAATCAGGCATGCCATCTTTGTATTCCCTGTTGAACTGTATTGAAAACTCGTTCAGTTTGTAACTTATTTCCATAATATACATCTTATCTGGAACTGGGGTTTTGGCGCTAGATTCTGTGATAAAGTCTCACGTGGGTTCTTCCACACTGTGTATTGTCAGAATTCCTGATTTTGTTCCCCATGCTGCAAAGTATGTAGTTTTAGTAATTAAAACTATAATGTATAAACTGTAACACAAATCCTATTCTTTACCCATGCTTTATTCTTTATAATAAAACCTGAAACTTCTTTCTGATAGTTTTTGAACTAGTATTGGTGGTATAGTATTGATGGCATTTTAAGTAAAAATAGCAAGAGTAGTAGTGCCTTTCAAAGTAATTTAATACCTGTTCATTTATTTCTCATTCAGTGTGCAGTGGTTTGGCTGGTTTGTGTATGAAACTCTTAATCAGAATTTAGTTGCTGATAATACCTTTCATATTTTAGATGTGATATCTTGCAATGAGTATGTGCTGTACCATCTGCCACACTGTAGTGGTAGTCAGAAGAATGACCCCATTGTTAATTGGCCTTTTGTGAAAACTGCTGTTGTGGCCATTAATTTAAGTTTTCCATGATAATTTTTTAATTAAGGGAAATAATTGTGGCTGATACACATTTGTAATATTCTGTAAGGCTACAGTAGTGAGTATTTTGATTTTATTTCTTGTTTTTCTAGAATATTGAGTGGTTTTCCATTGACAAATTGCCATGCCACAGAAACGATATGACCCCAAGGTCCAAGCTGGGTTTGGCACCTAACAAATTTTTTATGGCGATTCCCTTCATCAGGTATGTTTGAGATGAGGCAAATGCTTTCAGTTGTCTTTCAGGCAGCTTTAATTCTTTAGATTTGTTTTAGTAAGTAGATCTTGTTCCACTTCTCGTTGCTCACAGGCCATTGAGGGAATGGATTTCCCGAAGGAATGGAGATTCCTCAGAGAGCGACAATGGTTTCTTATCTGCAAGGAGCACACCCTCTAAGCCCAACTTGGAAAAAGCTAGGTAAGAACCAGGTCAGTTTAAAACCTCGATATCCTTTCTATAAAATACTGCTCATACAAAGCTGTTTGTTCTTTATCTTTCTCTCAATTATTTGCGTTCCAGTAATAGAGCGGGTTAAAAAAAAATAAAAATAAAAGTGCAGGAGTGCAGGCACATCTCATAGCACTGTAAATAGGCTGAGAACTTAATTAATGTCATGATACACTCTTTTTGGTAAATTCTCACAGCTGTCAGAACTGAGATAATTTCTTGAGTCTTGTTTATGTGAATCCAGAAAAACCCAGAAGGTAAAACAAGTAGATAACTTTCAGTGCTTCAAGTTCAGTGCTTTTGGCACTTTCACAGAGGAAAAATAGGGCTCTTTAAAGTAGGACTGTAAAGTACTCTCAGAAGCAGCTAGCCAGATAAAACTTGTAGGGGGATCAGTAGGGGAATAAGTGCTGCTGGCTTTTGATTCAGCTCAGCAAAATGTGGTAGAGCAAACTTTAGAACCTGTAGTCCCTAAGAGAAGGTAATGTTCCAGTATTCTGAATCAGGTCGGCACCAACACTGAAAACAACAGGAGAAATGCCAGTGTAGACCTAACCTTTTGTCTACAGAGAACATAGGTTTTCTACCAGCGGGCAAAATAAAGTTGGGTAAATGCAGTGAGCATTATTAGTTTCCACAGCAGGTTACTTGAGCTTGTCTTCCAGATTGTTCTCAGAAAGCAGAAGATTCTTTCATATTTGTCTTCAGCTCTCAGTACATTTGAAGTTGTGTTGTATACTGTTTTCCTGCTGTAGATCCAAACTTCGCTGTAGTCAGCAGATGTTTACAGATGGTATTTCAGGAGAGCAGTTGGTGAAGCCAAAACAACCACAGAAGCCATGTAATCATCCTGACATGTCTGAAGGTTTGAAAACAAAGGTAGGTTGCTCTTAGGCAAACATATGCATCTGGACTATTTAAAACAGATGTTGTTGTTCATATGGGTTCCTCTCTGGAACAAAACCACTGAATTTAATAACCACAAAATGCAAAAATAGAAACATGGTGGGATGGGGGGAATACTCTTGGGAATTCTCAGATTTGTCACACCAGAGCTGGTGGATATTGGGTAGTAGTTGTGTTGTTTCAGGAATAGATAGTCATTACAGCTCGCCATTTTGGTGTTTTCCATGCACCATTTGGAAATATTTTGGGTAGCACTAGTATATATGCATCAGTGCATGGGAACTCACTGAACTGAATTTATTGTGTATTATTTCTGCAGTAGTGCAAGAGAGACTGCATAACAGCTGATGACTCTGTAACTTTAGTGTATGGTTAATTTCAGTGTGCTTTAGTTTATCTATAAAAGAAACTGTTTGCATATTTTGAAGTTGTTTGGAGGGAAGTTTTAGCTAGTAAGTAGGAAGTATCAATGTAACGATGTTCAGTGCTGCCATTTAAACTCTTCTGCCTATTTATTTTGGACTTCATGGCAGAGTCAGAGCTCAAGGAACAATGGCAAAAAGCAACATCAAGAGACTTTCAGCCAAAAGAAGCGAACAAATGGAGTCAACAGTCCAGCAGCTAAACCTAACCATACCTTGGTAAGAAACATGCAGTGGCTGTCTCATTAACTGGTTCCAGTAATGCTTAGCAAAAGTTCTAGCTGGTATCCTGCTGGAAGAAAGTAGAGTGCATATCTATCAAAAGTGTATTTGATCAGACTGTTTGGTATGTAGTTGTAGATACATGACATTTCTTACCTTGTATGCCTATACATCTGTAGACAAGCATACTAAATTTCACAGTTTGCATTTTGGAAGTCAGTCATTTTAGCTGTTGAAAATTTGTCAGCTGTTGCAGTAGACAATCCTGCAGCTTTCTGGGTTCCTGTCATACAATAGTCTACTGTAGTGTGTAGTAATAACTACTTTCTACATGCATATTCTTACTACTTCCCTTCTCTAGGAAACATGTTGAGATGCAGACTTGACTAGGATGCCAGAATCTTAGATAATTTTTTAATCATACATTTGAATTATAGTGATCTGTAAATTCCAGTGTAGTATTCTTGGTTTGCTACAGTCCCTTACAGTGGCAGTACTTGTCTCCACTGTTTTGCTGACTGGGAGAAGCTCCCTGAGCTATTCTCTCTTCTTTAAGAATGGTTTTGATTCCCTGTTCTTCATGGCTCTTCAGTTCTACTTTGTTGGCTCTTGTGCAGCATTGAGCCCTAGTTCTCCATGCAGCTGGGCTGGATTGTCCAGAGTTTAGTTTTTCTTGTTTATAGGCTGTCAGCTAGATTTCTTCCCGTTCTCACTCGTGGTTATTTGTCTTCTTCGTTATTCATAGAAATGTGCAGAAACTATAAACTCTGATCCTGTAAAATCCTAAGTGTAGCAAGAAATGGTTAGTTGTGTTTGAGTCTGAGAGTACAGGAATGAAAAGTCAAATAATTGACTGCCCAGAAATTTAGATGCATATTAAAAAACTAATTGTAAGATCTTGATGGAAACAAATGGAACTGCTAATGGAACAGTTACTTTGTACAATCTTTACAGACTTTTGTAAATAATTCTGTATTTCTGCTTCATTTGCATTTTCATAATTGTCAGTCTTTTAAAGTGTAAATATTTTGTGTCTGAGTGATAATCTTCTGCTACAGTTTGAAGGCCAGGGAACTCTTAACTCGAACAAAATGCGAAGGGCTATATTTTTTATGGATTTGTGTATTTAGAGCAGCATACCTGGGGCTAAAACAGCTGTTCCCTCAAGACGTCTGAGTTAGTCTCTAAACCATGTTAAATTAATTGGCAATAGCAGCATGTTTACAGATATGTTCCCCTTGCTGTTTTGGGGACAAGCTGATTGAAAAGTGGGCTTATGCATGTGCAGCTTCGATTCCACACCATCGTACATGAGACCCTTCCTTTGTAAAACAGTTGGAAAGCACTGAAAATTTTTCCAAGCCCGCATTCATGGTTTGTTGACTGTTGAAAGGTTGCATGCTTCTGAAAGACTTGTAGACTTGAAGCATACTTGCTAGATAAAATAACATGACAGAATTCATGCTGAGTTGTAAGTAAAATAATTCACACATGAGGAGGTGTGTTAAAGCAAGTATAACCAGCATGCGCTTTGCTGTTGCATAAACTGTACTCCTAAGAAATTGTATGCCACTTCTTTATCAAGTGTGTAATGTGTGGTTGTTCTCTTAAACAGAAATGTGAAAAAAAGCTTAATCCAAGAAGACTTCAAGATAACTTTGAAACAGGCAAGTGCACTCAGAATTTTCATCTACTGTCATGTGCTACAGACTGAAGGTGCCTGAATAATGGTGGCTGAGGATATTTCCTTTTATGCCAGGTTACTCAATGTTATAAAGCCATGTTTTAGTAAGGTAGTCTGAGGTTTTGTCTGGGTGGTTATTTTTTTCATTTGGTTATCTTCATATATTGTTTCATGTTGGTTTGCAATTCTTCTCCTTAATTATTAAGACTGTCTGATTATACCAGGTGGCTGAGTAAAAAGTATCTGAATGCTGGTGTTGGAAAATAGCATCTGAGTCAACACAATGGTGGTAATTGAGTGTTGGTTCAAGGCTTTTTTCCTACTAGTAATAAGCTGCAGGAGAGTGCACACAGTTCTTTACTTACTTCTCAGAAAATAAGTCTGTATTTGTTTTCTCCTTATTAAGAAATGAGTCATGAAACAGTATTACGGGTGTAAGACTGGCTATTGAAAGTGTTCCCAGATTGCAGTGACTTTTAAGATTTATTCTAGCCACCAGATAACTTGTAAATATGGCTGGGGTAGTCACCTTCTTCTGTTTATGACCAAACATACAGATTTTGTGATAAATACTAATCGAATATATATTTGAGGTATGGCTTTGTATTGTTGTTTGATACTGCTATTGGTAATTATCTGTTTATAATTTTGTTTCATGCTTTTTTCCTCTTTAAGCAGATGCAGCATATGAGATGTGTTATTACAGTGAAGATCTACTGCCAGAACATGTAGAGGGACACTCTGTGGCGTGCAATGGCCATTACAAATTTGCTTTTTCATCAACTGCTTTCTTGAGTTTCAAGTTTGACCGTGATGCCATAATGAAAAGTTTTGACCTCTGACAGCAAACTTATTAGTATTACAAATCAGACTTGCCTGTTGCAATTGAGGGGGTTTCTTATCCAGCCTTACTCTTTCTCAGGAGTTTTTTGGGTTTGTCCATTTGTTTTTTTAAATGTAATGCAGGGACTGACTGGTGGTTTGGAAGGGTTTGTTCTCTTTGCAGTATGGAAGTGGCATAGTAAAGTGTTGCACTTTAAATGCAGTATAGCCTTTGTCCACAAAAGTACCTTTCCAATGTTCAGTTCACTTGTTCCTAGCTGTGCATTAGAGGGCATTCTTTTGACTTGTGTTTTGTTGTTGTTGTGTTGTGAGGTTTTTTTAATTTTTATTTTAACTTGTTGTGTGTTTTGTAGAATGTCACTGACTTTATTTTTTTAAACTGTATGAGTATACCAGCTTGCTAAACCTTTCAACTGCTCTGATGTAAATTATTAGACTTGTTAGTCGTTATTTTGTAGTACCCTGCAGTATTATGCAGTGGCAACAAAACTAATTCTCAGATGTCTCCTCTGTCCTAGTGATTTTGAAACTAAGTTGCACATTTCAAATATAGCCTCAGCCTGTCATCCTTTCTCTGTACTGATTGCTTGCCCAAAATACCTTCCCTCCTTCACGCTCTTGTTTTCTGTTGGTTGGCAATCACTAGTACGCGGAGTCAAATCAATAGCATGTTGACTTCTTGTACCTACTCTGCCTTCTTCTCTGGTAATGATACACAAACTGGGTAGAACTTAGCCCTTCAAAGTGTTGAGCTTCAACTCTTGTGCACAGTCCCCAGCTGCATAAGAAATTACAGAGTTCTGTGTTATCCTAGTTGCAGCTGCTTTAAAAAAAAAAAGCTTAACCTTTGTCTGAGAGAGGTTACTTGTGTAGGATTTATACTGAATGTAAATAAGCCTCTGTAGATCTCACTGAGGAGGAAGGCAGGTGCATGGATAATAGTCATTGTGTGACACTGAACAGCTTAAACAGGCTTCCAATACCTGTTCCAAGGGTGTTCAGTATTGTATTCTGTGCTGTTGTTCTCAGATCTCTTGTGTAGTGTATCTGCTCTGTATATATCCAGTAGTATTGAATTGCACTTGCAGTTAGCATTTAAATGATCTAGCCTCAGTCCTTTTCAGCTACAGTGCTTTCTTAGTGAAAACGCTGAAGATGGGGAGGCCAGAGTGGAGGAACAGAAAAACAGTAAGAGTTGAGGTGATGAACTGCTAATCACCTTCAGGATTCAAGTTAAAGGCTTTTGAGCATGTGCTTTGCAGTTGAGAGAAATGCACTGAAATATTTTGTCACAGCAGCTTGTAATGGCAAGCATGTCCCAAATTTAAAAATGGACTTTTCTCTAGAATAGAGGTGAGTAATTGGTAAATTCATAGCTTGAATGAACTACACCCTTGTAGTGTCTGCTCATGCACTGAGTTTTTATGCAACTCATATGTCATCCAAAACCAAAATCCTGGTCTTCCTTCAACCACCCTACTTCATCTACCCTACCTGATCTGTTACCTAGTGCTTTTCCTCAGAAATAGCTTTAGAAATTTCTCCTGGTTTATTTGCCTGTCTGGCACCAGGTGATTTGGAACTCTAATGCTGTAACGTAGTAATACAATAATTTTGGCTATAGGAATGCGCAATTTCTGTATCAGTCAACAGGAGAAACGGACTACAGCATCTCCTCCTTCTGGAGGACAAGAGTTCTGAGGGCCTTGTTTTTCAAGACCAAATTGTGAAATAGCTTGATATAGCTTTGACTCACTTTTATTTTTTAAAAAAAGTATCCAAAGGCCATTTGAAACAGTAAATGGCAAAGAACAATAATTGAAAAGGTGGGATAATGCTGGAGGAGGTTATGTTATTCAGCTTCAGGTGAAAACTAATCTTCAGTTACTTCTTTAGTGCTTCTTTAGTTGATTTCCCAGCAAAAGTGCCTTTACTCATGGTGAGGCAGAAATTTGTATTCACATCCTGAGGCTGCTGCTGCCTGTGGAGTTAAGAGGACTCTCCTAAGGCATAATTAAATACCAAGCTGTGGAAATCTTTTGAAATAAGTTGACTTTTTAAAGAAATGAGTTACATTTCATTTAGTGCTCTGTGAAATAATGGGGATGTTGATAAACAGTGAACTTGGAGCATCTGTTTGGGAAGTTGTGTCCCAGACAAGAAGTCTTTAGAACAAAGGAAGCATATCCTATGAACAGGAGATGCTGGCTGCCCTCTGTTTACTGTGTCTTTTTTTTTTTTTTTTCTTCTTAGTGAAAGGTTAGTTTGGTGTAAGAGACATTGGTTGCTACCCAAAGTGGGGCTTATACATATGTCATGATTTTAGTAAATCTAGCCTTAATGTGAGTTGCAAATAAATGTGATAAATATGCAATAACTTTGTATAAGGGTACCGTTTCTTGTAGTAGCATTGCTTTTTGCTTTCTCAGTAAGGTTTCTAAAACTAGGTAAGTGTGGTGGCATGTGATCTACCTGATGGGTTCCATCATGCCCTGCACTGTGAACATTTTTAATTGTTTACTATTGTTTATGTTCTTATTTCAACATCCTTTTATAATTATATTTCTAAGTTTAAAAGTACTGTTTACACTATCTTCCATAAAACAGTGAAGAAATAGTAAGTGAGATATAGGTTTTAGTTCTGTGAGGTTTTACATTATAGGAGCTAGACACAGAGAAATAACTGTTTGCATTCAGACTTGAGAGCTTGTGTCAAGATACTTGAAAAACAAATGTCAGTTTGAGAATGCTTGCATGTTAGGGGTTATTCAGACTATGAATGGTCACTCAGTGTTCTTGAAATTAAAGAACTTGTGAAACAAACAAACATTTAACAAAAAACCCTACAGATGTGTGGTGCTGGGAATCTAGTACTAGTTTGCAGTTTCTAGTACTACATAAAGTCCCTCCTTTAGCCTGAGGTTTTTAAGCATCTCTCCTTCACAGGATGGTCTGTACTTTGACCTCAAACTGAAGAGTGGCCTGTGTAACTGAGTGACATATTCTGGGCTGAAGAGTGTTAACTTCAACTTCTGGATGTACATCCATGCTTTTGAAAGTAGCTGTGTCTTACATAGTTGGAAGTCTGGCAACAGTGGTACTGGAAAAAGGAGAGGAAATAGCTTTATTTCTTGCACAATTAAAGTATGTTTATTAACACAATGTAAATTCTTTAGACCAAACTTGCATAAATAGTCTGTAATAAAATTTTGGGCCTAGTCACTGTTCCAGGCTTCTGTGCTGTGCTCCAAGCTTCCTGAACTAACGTGGTGATTTGAGAACAATACTTGCTGTGTTTTTCCTTCACCTACCTGTGGCTGTTATAGATTTAACAGTTCCTTTTGAAAACAAAGGCAGGCTTCAGGTCTGGCTATTCCTAACATACTTGCTCTCATATTGTAATTTCAGATAAGTTATTTTTTCCAACTTTCACTTTCTGTAGTAGATTTGCTTTTGCCCTCATATCATTCTGGTGTGAAGAGCAAGAGTCTATACTAAGAATCGATGGGTGTGCCCAGCTGTGGGGTCAGTGGGCTGTTTAATCTTCAGATACTTGTTTTGTTTTTTCATAAATTCTGAGTAACAGGTTTTTCTTCCAGAGGTAAAATCAGGTGCCTTCATGTTTTAAGTTAGGAGGCTATACTCTAAGTTTAGTGTTTGGGAGCTCATAATTATTTAGAATTGGTAGAATAGTCTCTCTTGTTGATTTAATTTCTGTAAATAAGCCGATTTTAAGTCTTGCACTGTAAACGTTAAATAATCTGGTGCTTACACATCACTTCATAATTTCAAATTGTTTTCTTATTACAATATTTCAGCTTTTGAAACAGCCAAAATTAAGATACAGTAAATTTCTACAAACTAACTGAAGGTGCTTTTACAGTAAATTAGACTTGGAAATGTCACTACTCTTCCATAATAGGTTTTTGTTCTTACGCATTTATAGCAATAGTGTAGTTCAAGAATGAAAGTAGGCTAAATGCTAGTATTTGCACTGTTCTTAATCCTGTACATAAGCACTGATAGATGCAGTAGGATTTGTGCTGTGTGTGCATTTCACTTTTTCATGTAGATTGTGAACTTAAAAGGAAGACAATATATGTAACAATTACATTGGCCATAGTCAAGATCCTGTAAGAGGAAGTATTCTGGATTAGTAGTAATAGTACATTAAAATGAGATGCTCGGGTTTGAACTTGTCTTTTCTTTGAAAATGTTAGGTTAAGCAAGACTTAAACTTTTTATACAGATTTAGCTTTACAGAAACCCTTATCTTCAAATTATTCTCAGCTTTGGGATGCTCCTGGGAAGACTTAAGTGGCATCAGTTCCTCTTTCCATTCTTGCAGGAATAAAAGAGCTTCCTTTTAAGTAATTATGAAACAGTTCACAGAGTACAGAATGTTTAAATTTGAATAGGTCACTGAATTTTACTGAAAACAGAGTATTTTGTCATTTTTAAGCATTTATATTGTTGATCAGAGGATCTAGCTTCATGCTTCCAGTATGGGTTATGTTCAGTGTCTTTAAGAAAATAATTATGACTCATCCTTTTAAAACAAGGCATTCATAGCTTATTTATTGGGAATACAGATCCTGCAAACACAGTTCTCCATGGCACACTTCTGCTGTGAGAAGAACTTCACAAATTTTTTCTAAGCATGTTTCATCAAAACTACTAAACTGTGGAGATTAACCATTTGCATCTTACTGGTTGGGAACATAATTTCATGATGCAGAAAAGAATATGCAAAACTGCATGATTAAGAGCTCTCAGCAAATACTTCTCATGCCTATACTTAGAACAAGATCCTTAAGTAGTTCTACTATGTCTGCATGGCACTGCAGTATGTGGAAGTTGTACTCCATCCCTGAGAAGCAGTTTAGCTGGGTTTGCAAGGCACTTTTAACATTAAAAAGCAAAACAGACCCCACAGAAGAAGGGGGGGAGTCGTTAGTTAATGCTGGCATAATGCCTGATTGCTGTATGTGTTCCAGGGCCCAGACTGATTCGGGTATTGCTTCCAAAAGATAACACTTTTCAGGGCAGCATTGCATGCCTTGTAGAAAACAGAGAGCCAGTGTTTTATTATATGGCTTATGCATGAAGGGTTATGTCTTCCTCCATAGTTTTAAGATCAAGAACTTGATCTGCTTTTCCTCATTGGTATGTAAGTAGCACAGCAGTGCTATTTAAGTAGAAGGTATGTACAGCTAATAAAGTTAAAATCATTACAGATTCAATTCAATTTCCATTGTGTTCTTTTGAAGAAATTTTGCATTAATCAGCTCTTCAATTGTATGAAAAAATCTGTAACCATCTGTACTATCTGCTGTACTGATGATTGTGATTTGATTTATTAGTTGAATCAGAAACTGAAGCACACCCTTTAAAAGACTATGACTAAGTTGACATTTTTTCTCCTATATTTTTGTTTTCTCTGTAAAATTTAAGTTACTTTATAAATAAACTTCCTGAAGTATGAATACAAGGACTGCTGGTCATTGTGAAATATAAAGCCTGTGCTTGTACAGGCTACTCTTTTTGTGTGTTGCCTTATGCCTGTGATTATACACAGTGCCAGGAAAAGAAGCATTATTTTTTAAAGTCAATTGTAAAGGTAGACCAGGAGCCCATTCAACAAAACCAAAACAAAACAAAAAACCAAACCAAACCAACAAGCAAAACAACAACAACCCCCCCCAAACAATCAGAAAAGGTGTTAGATGTTCTGGAGAAATGAGGTATGTGAACTTCAATCAGTGCTATAAAAGTACTAATGAAATACTGATTTTTTTGTTTGACTGTTTGTTTGTTTTGGTCCATGTAACTTGTTAGTAAAAGATGATGTGTGGAAACAGTTTCACATGTACCTTTCCATTTCTATAAAGTCTTCATTGAAGCTGAAGAGGGTATTGGGAAGTACTAATGTTCCTTTGCTCAGCTAAACCCTGTGATCAGACTTAGCTGAGTTTTTACCAATTTTTCGTGTTTCTATTACAGGAACCTTCCTGACAATACCATACCATCTCCCTCAGTAATAAGTTACCTTTGCCTCTAAGATGCCTTTAGGGCAATCCCATTCAACAATAACATGACAAATTATGGTAAAACAACTCCCAAGGCAAAGAAACAGCATTAGAAATTTATTCAGAATATAAGAACATTTGTAAAATAAGTATTATAAATGCCTCTGTATAAATAAATGCAGTTTTTACAATTCTATATCAAATAAACACAAACCAGGTATTTCACAGCTACTAGGAAACTAAAAAGTAGCAACACATTTAGAGCTAATTCAGCAAGGTGAAAAGTTTCTAAAGTTACAATGTATGGTGCAGAATTAAAGGAGGAGAAAATCCTAATAAAATCAGTAGAAAATACTGACATGAATGCAAACTTTGTTACCTGTGCTTTGCAATAGCTAACAGTACATTCAAGCTGGTGAAGATTTATACATAAAATTAGAAAAAAGTATTTTTTTTCTGAACACACTGTGAAATACAAAGTTTCATGCATTCTAGTGACTTAGAAAATTAAAACCAACCACCTGATCATTAATTCAGGAATGAATTTAGGTTTTGTTGGCAAGAACCACAAGTGAGTTAAGTAAGTTGCTGTAACTCAAGATGCACTGCACACTCTGGTGTGCTGGTATTTCAGAGTTACATAAAAGGAGTTTTAGTTTTTTTGGCATTTATTCTAAGGCTTGGTGCCATTTTAATGGATACATTGGAACTGCAGCTAATTATTAGTATTGAACAGTTTTCACAATAGCATTAAACATTTTACCACATCCCTACTGATCTTTTCCAGTATGCCAGCAAATGAAGCAGTAGCTGCTTGCTTGGTCCGGCAAACTATGGCTACTGCTGAGGCTGTATGATACCAGCCTTGCTTTTCCATCTACAAGCCCTATGGACAGAAAATAGGAATGGCTTATATTTACTGATAATGTATTCTAAAGCACTTTGAGAATACAGTTGGCAGGGAAAATATGCAGTAATGTAGTGAAATGGATTCAGCAAATCTTTAGGCTTGAAAAGGGCACTGAGGGACACGGCAGTTCTTTATGCCTCTAAACCCAGGTGCTTGTTCAGCCTTGAAAACAGCTGACTGAGAGGGGCCCTCATCAGTGTATGCAAGTTTCTAAAGTGTGGGTGCCAAGAGGATGGAGCCAGGCTCTGCTCAGTGGTGCTGAGCAATAGGGCATGAGGCAATGGACAGAAACAGGCACAGGAAGTTCCACATGAATATGACAAAGAACTTCTTTACTGTGTGGGTGACTGAGCAGTGGAAGAGATTGCCCAGAGAGACACTGAATTGTCCCTCACTGGAAATATTCAAGCACCATCTGGCTGCAATCCTGAGTAACCTGCTCTAGGAAACCCGGTTTGAGCAGGGAGGTTGGATTAGATGACCTCACCAGTGGTCCTATGCAACCATTCTGTGTTTGTGATTTCATGCCTTCTTAATATGTATCTGTCAAATTGTAACTGCATTTTTGCCACAGTACATAGTGAATACTTTTCTTTGTGTTTCTTCTGAAATAAGTGTGCTCAGCTACCACTGAAGCTTATGGCAAACCCCACATTCCTGTTGCTGAGAAATTTGGCAAAAAAAAGGGAAACACCATGGGTAGCTGCTAAGCAAAACCATAAAGACAGAGGAAATCAATGTGCCTGCTCCCTCAACAGACAGGTTTGAAAAATTTTCCATTCACATTATAAATTAAGAAGTGCAATTATCTTGAGAAAGAGGACCGATCAAAACCAATCCCAGGACATCACTATCTAAATATTTCAAAATCAGCATTGTTTTAACTTGCTGTTGCAATCAACCACATACGATGCTGGCTTTGTAGATGATTTATCAGACTCTAGAGAAGTAGAAATCACTGCCCTAAGAGAAGAAAACAACAGCAGCTACAGTAGTAAGAGATGAACACCAACTGCTACCAGTTCAGATGTAATAATGCCATTGTAATATGGCATTATTAACAATAATGCCATAGTCTGAACACAAATTCCCACAACTATTTTGGCTGCCTGGCCTAACCCAACAGCACACTAAAACACGTCCGCTAAAAATATTTCCTTAGTACTAGAAATGGGAGGAATAATTGAGAGAAGTTATCATAATTCTAAATACACAAGTAAAACTGGAGGTGCAACTCAACATGTAAAGCAAAAAGGATAAAAAGCTCCTGAAATCAGATTCACTGAAAATCAGCCTGAAAAATGCAAAGCAGATCTGTAACACAGCAGCAGGCTAACACAGTGAATGGATGCCAGTTTGGCATGCTAAAACACACATGAAAGCTGTTCTACATACTCTGTCAAAAAAGCAAATTCTGAACGTATCAGGTGCCATGGCAGACTTCTGTATTTTGCCGCCTACAGAAATCACCCAGATCCCCATTCTTTGCTTTATGTTTATTGTGGTAATAGGCCAACATTTGCAATTCAGTCAGTTTTGATAATACAGTAATATGATGTGATTTAAACAAAAGAAAACAATGTTAGCAGTAGCAAAAACTAACCAAAGAAGCTGTATGAAGACTTCACCATTCACATTCTGCTTGTGGCTGGATATCCATACACCTACACATTTATAGTTTTGTGCCTATGTATTCATTATTAAACAGGTACATTCCTAATAAGTACCTTTTTTGGTCAAAAAAAAAGTATAAAAAGAAGACATTCTACCTCTTGATCACAGTAAGCTGTAATAAGCGTTATACACATGACAAAACAGTCCAGCTTCTTAAAGAAAAACTTGGCGAAAATGTTATTAGCAAGAAAACCCAACTTTTTTACATAGTAGTTGCAAACACCATGCAATATAAATACAAGGACGTCTCCGATGATTTCTTACCCACCCTTGGCACAGACTATCTGTGTGGTGTGGTGAAACTCACAGCCTTTAGCCCTCTTAAAAACTGCAAAGAAATACATCAGTATCATAGTTTTCAGAGATGCAACTACGGTTTCTAGGTTTTTTTTTTTTCCAAATCAACAGGAGTTTTCCTACCTGATCTGTACTGTGAGCAGCAGTACTGCAAGTATGGTGCAAAAAAAGCAAGTCAGCCTGTCAGTTCCCTGCTCTACAGTTGCCTGTTTGGTTGGCTTAACCACACGGGGAATCTTGAGGGTACAATATGCACTTGTGTGCAAAGGGAGCTCAGGGATTGGGAAAACTCTCAAATGATCTCCAAACTGCCTGAATGAAAACCTCTTAACATGAATTATTTTGCTATGTGACACTGTCACCCATTGGGACATACATAAAATGGAAGAGAAGCTGTAGGAATATAGACATAACAACACAGACAACATACATAATTATAGCATGATAATTCAGGCACTGCCATTTTACATTATGAAACAGTCCTTAAGGTTAACACTTATATTATCCCCATGATACCTCTCTGGGATCCCAGAGAAGGTGCTAAGTGTGTCAGTGTTGACAGTCAGAGCTTTTAGCATTTGAAGCTACCTAAAAGTCAGACTCCAAAAGACAGAAAGTTGTAATGGCACTAAGCATCTTTTAAAGACATGTATTTAAAGTGAAGTTTCATTGGTGTGTGGTCTGGAGTTCTCTTCTTCTAGTAAAGCTATTCTTTGTTTGAGCATCCTTACTTGCGTTTCATGTCTCTCCACCATGGCCATCATTTGTGATTCCAGTTTCTTCAGCTTATTTTGATGCTTTTTCTTCGCTTTTTCATAAGCTGCTACCAAGTTGCTGTTAAAAACACAAGGCAATACAAGGTAATTCAAAAAGGCTTATTCATAACAAGTGCTACAAAAAAATCCACCCAAAAGCCCCATGTTCAGGGAACTCCAAAGTTTGGGTACTGATCATCTTTTTGATCTTTACTGATCAGTGCTTTTTGATCCAAACCCAGATCAATGCTACTGTCTCCGTCTTTTCTGGGGCAAGTACACACCTTTCCCAGTAAACTGGTGAAGAAAACATTTTAAAACATGGTTCAGAGAGCCAGATAGAGGTTGCTGATGATGACCTCACAGAACAGTTTGTGAGTCAGGATACCACAACATTAAACATATAATGATTTATAAAAGCATTGAATTGCCAGAATCTGCTGAGAAAAGCCAGGACTGAGTTTGCATTTTCCATTTTTAAAAATGACATTTGCGTTCAGGGGATGGCATCTGGTGCTAATGTGTCAGCTGCTGAGTAGCTTCTATGCCTCCACACTGACTGAGTAGGAAAGCTTGAGATGGGTACCACAAAAGCTTTCAAGTATAATACAAGGAAAACAACATTGTGAGTGATCAGCTCACTGCAGGAAGGGCAGTTGCAATCCACCATATTCCTACTTCACCCAAACACAGTGCTACTAAAATGCCCTGAGTGAGAAGTACAATTTAAGTGTGATTATCCAAGAGAGTTTACTAATGAAGAGGCTGGAGCCAAAGACGAGGGAGCAGTTTAAACCAAAGCAACATATTCATAAGTCTGTTTTTATTTTGGTTTTGTAATTCTGCACTTACTACTAACTCAGTTAAGATTAACCTATTTCCCCCACTCTGTTCTTAACTATGTAGTTGTTAGTGGCCATACTGGAGGTTTATACCGCCTCAATCTCTACCTACAGCCTTAAAGAGTCAAAATGTGAACATGAGGATCTAGAAACTTCTCATTAGGGTAAAGGGAATTACAGTGCCTTGCTAGAACACAGCAAAAAAAATCCATGATGCATCCATCTGCTGGTAGATGCTTTACCTGTTTGCCCTTTTAAGGTCATTAACAAATTCTGCAGACTGCTGATGTCTGATTTCACTGCTCTTCGTGAGTCTCTCCAAAGCACTCACTAACTCCTGCACTCTAGCTTTCAGTTTCTTCTCCCTGGATCAGGAGAAAAGGAGGGAGAAAATATTTTCAAAACAGAAATAACACTTCAGTGTGCAAACGCATTCATGGTTGTCCTCTGCTGGGTTGGCAGGCTGAAAATATTTTCCTTACTACTCCTTGTATAATACAGGAGGTAGTTCTCATATTAAACTTTTCCAAAGATTGACATTTGTAACATTCACCATTTTAGAACACAGGATCAGAGATACAGCAGACAAAAGAGAAAATGAACTTCTCTGGTAGACTGTGGTCTTGTTTGTATTGAATTACATTAAGAAATAAGCACAAAGATACATAAATAAAAGTTTAAGAATACCTTGCACATGCCACATACTATGTATTGAATAAGATAGCAAAGAAATCTACCAAAAGGAGCTTAAATATCATGGTAATCATATAAGAATCTTAATTAAAAATATCATACCAGGACTGCTATTAAAGATAATTTACTGAACAAGTTTCTTTTTACTTAGAAATTACTCTAGAACCATAGAATGGTTTGTGTTGGAAGGGACCTTTAAAGATCATCTAGTCTGACTCCCCTGCAATAAGCAAGGACATCTTCAAGTAGATCAGATTGCTCAGAGTCCCATCTGACCTGCCCTTGAATGCCTCCAGGGATGGGGCATCTACCACCCCTCTTGGTAGCCTGTGCCAGTGTTTCACCACCCTCTGAGCAATTCCATTGATTTCAGTTACTGCTTCAAATTTGCCCGAGTAACTTACATTACAGTCTGTATTACAGTAGATCACTAGTTTTTCAAGGAGCCAGCAAGTCTGGTCCATGTGGCAGTGTGTTGTGGTTTAACCCCTGGCAGCAGCCAAGAACCATGCAGCTGCTCACACTCCCTCCTCCCCCCTCCTTCCTTCAACCCGGAGGAATGGGGAGGAGAAAAATTAAAGTAAAATATGTAGGTTGAGATAAGAACAGTTTAATAGTAATAAAGAGCAGAATGAGCCAAAATGCTAATGGATAATAAAAAGAACAAAATCAGTGATGCATAATCCAATTTCTCACACCCACGGACAGGCACAGCCCCGTCCCTCCCCCGGATTGGCCCTTCCTGCTTATAGACTGGGCATGATGTGCCATGGGGTGGAATATCCCTTTGGCTAGGTCAGGGCACCTGTCCTGGCTATGCTCCCTCCCAGTTTTCTTGTGTACCTTCTCACTGGCAGAGCATAAGACACAAGAAAGAAAATAAAAGAAAGATTTAGGATAAACACAACTTAGCAAAAACCAAAAGATCAGTGTACTCTCAACAGTATTATCACTCTGAATCCAACCACTGCACTACACTAGCTACTGAGAAAATTAACTCCATCCCGGCTAAAACCAGGACACAGTGAGAAACAGAAAAAGTTAAGAACAGGAGGAGGGAGTACAGACAGAAAACAGCAAGCACAAGAAATACAGAAGAAGAAAGGACACAGGCATTTTCTTCCAAGAGGTACCCTCTTCCTTTAAATAAGCCATAGAAGAGGCTTAAAATGCTGATACAGTTACCAATACTTAGAGTTAGTTGTAATGTAAAAATACTCTACTTCCATTTTGGCACACTTCATGTAATTAGCTTTTGGTTCATAGTTTCTAAGAGGCAAAGAAAAAGTGAACAAGACAGAAATTCTGTGGAGAAGCAAGCATTACAGCTTGAAGATTAAGAAGACTTTGAAAAGCATTTCACAGAGTGGGTAAGCACGTGCCATGAGGCAGGTGCTTCTTCCTGGGGAGCTCCCTGCTGCAGAGTGGATGGTTTCTCAGCCCACTCCTACACAGACATGGGACTGTCCCTGTGCTGGTGTGGAGACCCCAGGAGCCTTTCTCTGTGACCCATCCTCACAGCATAGATAGCCCAGAGAGAAAATGTCAGATTTAGGGGAAAACGCCAACAAAACAAGGGTTTTAAGAATAACACGGAGCTCGGCTCAACTGGGACACACATTATGTAGTATCAAATCTTACACTCGGCAACTCCATGTTTGTGGGCGACATTTACGCTTTACTCTAGAGCCACTTTGCAGTGATTCGTCTCTGGTTTTGTTGCAGTGCTGCTAAGCAAGTACAATAGGCTTCATCTCAATAACAAGACAACAGGAGTTTTGTCTTCGTGTTAGCTAGCTCCCACTTAAGCCCGCTGGGAATGAATACCCCAAAGTTTGTGAAAGCTTCCCCTGCTCTGCTCCTGGAATCCCAGCTCTGCAGCCTGCATTTCCCAGGCTGGCCTGGCTAGGGCAGCCTTTCATCGCCAGAAAGAAGGACAGCCCATGTGACATGTCTCACCGAGTTCCTTCAGTAGCACAGAAGGGCTTTCACAAAGTCAGCCGGGGAAGTATTCCAAGTTAGCAGTTCATCCCAACGCACTCAGACGCTGGTTTACCGGCCAAATTAAAAAAGACATAAGAGGGGCCTTGTTGATGAAGAATCATCAGTATTCTTTCTACGTCCTTTCACTGAAGGAACATGCTTTCTATTTCCAAATTATGCAATATTTTCTCCTGGCAGTTAAAAGCTCACTGCCATCCACCCCAAATATAAATTTTATTTTTTATATCCTATTTTAGCAGTCAGAAAGACTCAGCACAGTCTGTGGTCAACATCTGTATTCTGCAAAGAAAACAGGAACAAAAAAAAACCCCATCAAATTTTCACTTGCAATGGAAGATAATCAAGAAAGGCTCAGACCTGGCAGAGGCCAGACTTAATGTGTTTGTGGCATGGTACTACTACGATAGCACAACAGACTAGGGTAAACCTGGAGCTTGTCTGCTCCCAGGGTCACCACAGCTAGAAGCTCTGGGCAAAGCTCAGTAGCACCACGCCCAGCACAGCAACACAGCATTAGCAGCAAGTCCAACAGAATAAACATGCACCGTATTTGAATGGTCAGCAAAACCTAAAAGCTACATGAATAAAGTTGATTTAACATTATATTCAAGTAAAGGTATAGCTCTGAGAACACTGCACACAGTCCCATGGCAAAGAACCCTGTAGAGCCACAGTTCACTGCAGCTGAAGCCCTTAACACACCCATTGTAACAAAAGCTGCATCAAAAAGAAGCACAGTGGAAAGACTTTGAGGACCTTGTCATGCATGGTAAAGTTTGATTGCTATGGTGACTGTTACCTGATAAAACAATTATCTCACCTTTTGTCTGTTTGGCACTCACACCTTTCAACCAGCCCTATTTGGTCTGAACTCAGCTAAACATCAAGAGGTATTTCTCTACATTTGGTCTATAACATCCTTGTCTTGATGCTTGCCAAAGACACAGAGCCAATAGAATTGTAAGCACCCTGGACCTCCAAAAGCTACTTGAACAACTTTCAGATGCTAGTTCTGAACCATCCAGCTAAAATGGTAACAGTGATAGTTCAAATCTATAAACATCTCAAATTTACACCAGTAAAAGACAGATGTTCCTTTTGTCTTTTTTTGATGACTTGAAGTCAGTGAAAACAGCACTAGCTAGTACCTGCTCAACCTTAATCTCAAGGAAAGCAATTGGTGGTTTGATTGCGTGTGCTTTAAAATCTTACAAAAAACAACCCTTAGGGATCTATTTTTACACCATCTGTTCCTGGTGTAAAAAATGCCTATCTAGATATCTTTACTTCAAGGGACATTTCATACAATAAGTAACACCTGAGTAGACAGACATAGCAGCAATGCTTAAGACACAGTAAATACCTTGTTTTAATCTGGGAAATGGAGATGCACAAACACTTGGTTAATGACAATTACATGCAAAAAAAATGTAAGGTTTTCCTCAGAATTCTGTACCTTCTGTTTTAGTAGCAGATGAGGGACCTCAGAATGTACATTACTGGCTCATCAGCAAATGCTCCAGCCTGTCGTAAAAATTCCATGTCTCACAATGCTAACTCTTCCCACTTCCCTCCATTTCTATCACTAATTACCCCAGTTTGGTCAGAAAGAATTGCCCTTATTAGCTTCCCTCCAAAACTGATTGCTTAGTTAGGCAGTCAACAGGAGTGATAATGGATCCCCAGGTGCTATTTGTATACCTTTAATGCATTACACAGTTAGCTGTCTTTATGGGATTTCTAGCACCACTTGATTTTCCTGATTGCTATTATAAATCTGCAGGATATGAAAAGTCAGCCACTACAGGTTTATGGCAGAATATCTTAAAACAATGGGTATAGTCATATGCAGCATTTTTCCACAATGAGAACACATCAAAGCTGCAAACCAGGGATGGCACTGCATTTGATGTGACAACCATATAAACATCCTACTGATAGGGACCACCCTATGGCTGTGGCACAGCTTTCTGCTGCCAGACAGTCTTTGCAGTCCGAAGAGCAAACTCACATGGAAGCTTACACACCAAACTCAGACTGCTGTTGTGCCCCAGGGCTGTAACATGGACCTGTTTGCATCCCAAGAAAGCATTTCTGTGTGTATTTTGATGGGAAGAAGGAAGAAGCAGGGAGGATTTTACAGAGAACACCATTTCTGTGAGGTCCCAACTCACAAGTCTATTGGACTGCAGAAGCCAGCACAGGTTTGGCTCCCAACAGTTCCTCCTCCAAGCAGCGACTACAGCTGGAGCTGCAGAAAATGCAGCCACAACACCTCAGGTGCCCAGAGAAAATGAACAAGTATTCCCAGAAAAGAGAATGAGCCTATGATCTGAGGGCATGGCTCACTTCCAGCACAAGGGCTCTCTGCTGTGGGGCACTTGAGAAGTCAGTGGGAAAACCTCACTACACCCTCTCTGGGGAAAAGCTCAGAAAAAGTTTATTCAGAGGCCTACGGCCTACTACAACATCCACTAAAAGCACTATTTCTAGTGAAATGCCTAATATGGTGGTAATAAAGCCTTTTGTTTTGTATTTTCACAGTCAAAACACTCCGTGGGCAATTGCTAAGTGGTTTTCAAGGGCTTTTTGTTTCAGACTTATAGGATGGTTGAATAGGAAGGCAAGTGGGCAGGGGCTAACTGGTGTTCTCTGGTTTCAAGGCTACCAATGCAGAAAGTGGGGAATTCTGCCAGAGCAATAAAAGAAACTATGCAACATCGGCCACATTTCTGTGGTTTCTGTCAATCTGGCTCCGCACAGTGACACCATGTTTGGCACACAGTAATGTAAGCAAGGTCATGAGCACCTTTTATTTTCCTCCTGTCTGGGCTTTTCCAGACATGTTCAGGTTTCATACGCTAGAAGTCTTCCCAAATTTCCCTGCCCTTGCTCATTTCATTGAAAATTCCCCAGTGCTGCAAACAGGAAGCCGCTCTTCTCTGGCATGCCAAAAGTTGATTTTTCTACCATGGGCTTGGAGTGTGTCCAGCTAACTCCCCTTCTTGTGAAAGCACTAGCTATTGACCCTCTGCCCTGGGGTAAAGAGCACCCACAGCTCTTGCCAAATCTGAAGCAATAGAGCACCAAATCAAGAGGTGAGAAAAGTTTCCCACAGGCAGGCAGAGGAGTCAGGGGCCTCTGGGGCTTGATAATCCTGTCTTGCCATCCCCAGGGACATCCTTTTACTGAGCAGGGAACACTGCCTGCTACAAGCAGATCCCCCCAAATTCTGGGTCCCCTGTCAGAATGGCACCATTAGCTTCAGCTCAGCACCTGTCCCTGTGCTCCACAGGCATGCAGCCCTGACATAGTAGCACCAGCAGCAGTTAGGCAGGCAGCCCAGAGGGACAGAGGCCCGAGGTTTCATGGGTGTAGGCACCCAAGCAGCTGGGGCAGCCCCCAGGCACCTGGGGCTCAGGGAGGAGAGGGAGGAGATGCACCTCCTGCATGGCCCCTAATGATTCGTGGTCCCTTCTTTGAACGGGAGACACACACCTTCTGTGCCACACTTCACTCCTACTCTCTCTCCTAATATCCTCTTCTTGTGAGCTCTGCATGATCCCTCACTCCCCTCTCTGACTTTTCCAGTTGAACAGGGCGACACATGATTGTTTTTTCTAGGCATTTGACTCCCGCTCCTCTCAGGAGATAACAGCTGGACATTTAAAAGGAATGTAGATAAACTCTCTCTTCATCAGCAGTTTAAACTAACATCTTAGGTCAGACTGGCATGCAGAATCCCCAAACTAATTAACATGCATGCTTGCCTCACTGGTCTGAGTTGGCCTGCTAAGGATAACAACTAATATACAATAACTTTTTTAAAGATGCAACAAAGAAACACTACACAAATTCCAATAAAGTCTTAAAATCATTCTCTTCAAATGCTGCATCTTCCTGGCTCAACTCCTCAGGCATCACTGGGCTTGAGAACAACCACGCTGCCTGCTTGCTCGTGCAAAGGTAGCATTTTCTGATCACAGAGAAGACAAGGGGTGCTTTAAAAAACAATTTGCTGGTATAAAATATTGTACTGCTTTTTTTCCTGTTTGTCAGATGCCTAGAGCAGATTTCAAAATCCAGACGGTACCACAGACATGGTACCACAAGCACGTGTTACACCACCTGCAGCGGGGAGACAAGCCAGGTGTGGTCCTGGAAACAACAGACTGGCAGCAAAAAAGGAGAACAGCCCTGAAGGGAGGCAGCAGCACGCCTGCCACACTCACTGCTCAAACCTCCCACCCGGCTTTGCCAGCCCAGCCTGGAAACTCTCCAGACCTGGAGCTATTTGGAGCTCCCTGTGATGATTATATCCAACTGCACAGCAGCTCAGCAGTTCAGATAACCATGCAGCGGTAAGTAGAACTACTTATTCCATGTCAAAAATAGAGAAAATGTAAAAATACAGTTGTCTGTGATGCATGTAGAAAAAGTAGCTACTTGAGGTGCTTTATAGGAATCTGTCTTTTATACGACCATGAGTCACTTCTCTTCCTGTGAGGTGGTTTCTTTCACTGGGACTCTCCAGAGGGATTTCCAGAGACAGGCCATGCCTCCTGAACCCCTCAGGCAGCCAAGAGAAAGGACAACAGGAGACTGCACAGTCACAAAGACAGGATCCCTGAAATCTGTGACGACTGCAATCCATGCTGGTGTCTGGCTTTCAAATGTCTCAGAGTTGCATGTCTCCTCATTTAATGGATGTGGTAATTAGAGAACAGAAATAAGCAAATGTAACTGACCAAAAAGCAGCTGAGGATGCACCAGGAGCTCCTGAATACCAACCCCTGCCTCCCTCCCCCTACTTCTATCCACTGTACGTTCATCCTGTACTTTGGCCAGACAAAAAGAGGATTTTACAAATCAGTAAAATTCTTAAGAGTAATTTAAAATCTGAATCATTACAATATGATGTGTTTTAGTCACTTCTATTTCCTGATCTGAGACTTAGCCTTATTGATGATAGGCCTGAATTTCAGAGATGCTTCTACTGACTCCTGGATCTTGCTATCATGAAACTTGATAACAGCCTTGATAACATCCTTGAAAACATCCTAAGCTAAGATGCTGCCATGTGAAGCTTATGGAAGTTTAAAATAAAGGAAGGTGGCTTGATTTATCTCTCACTGACACTATGTCAGGAAATAGTCACTGCCATGCCTTGGCACAGCTTTCCCATTGAAATGGTGGCTCTCTGAAAAGAAGCTGGCACAATACAGGGTTGCAGTCTTCGGACAGACATAAGGACTTAAGACTGCAGTGAACAGTACTGTGTCTCAATAGACACATGCAAATTATTGCAATAAGGTGAATTTTTTGTTCTACTAGAAATACCTGCAGCTTCCACTTCTAGAGAGGCAGGAGCATAGACCTGTGCAAAATGTACTTTTTGTTAAGAAAAAAAGAACTGTTTCCCAGTCCTACAGATTACTACTCATTTCTCCTCTCCATAGCGACTTCCCATGTAGTAGCAGTCCTCACTGTGGTTATCTCTCAGTTTAAAAGTCATCAGACATGGTAAATACATAGTTGCTTTGTTGTGTTGCCAGATGGAAAGTCACCCTTTTGTGAGGGAGATAGTGAAATGTGTCTAGACTGACACAATTCATGTAACCCTGCACTGCCATCAAAGATCATAATTTTGTGCCAAATGATGATGCAGCTGAGGTCTGAACAGTTAGTCTGGTTACGAAGTGTTTTGCCTGCCATGGCACTTTCCTTATTGTCAGATCCTTCCTGGCCAAATATATTCATGCTTATAAATGATTCTCTAAATACATAAACAAAATACAACCCTACACAGACAGAAAAGCTATCAGCTACTGGAAATACAAGGAGAGACTGCAGGAGGACCTCAACAATCAAAGCATTTCTAGTAAGGCCTAAGGAGAGGGAGAAGTTTCAGTCTTGCCAGCTTGGCCATTCTACACAGAATGAAAGAATTTAGCAGAAAAAAAAGGTTAGTTGTATTACCATTATCATCACCCTGCTAAAGCAAGATGGAATTCTTACTGCCTCCTTCCTGCCATCTCTAATGCATTTACCTGCATTAATGCATAACCTGGTATGTGCCTACTAAGTTACAAACTCATACATGTCACACACAGCGCTCCCTCCCCTGCCACAGCAGAGCACAACAAACCAGCCAGAAATATACTGTTTTAAGGTCTCCCTCAGAGACTGCATCATGTGTCTGATTTTGAGGTATTCAACCACGTCCTCTCTCACAAAACTGACCTCTAGAACAATCATCGAGGTGTTAGTGCCAGGCAGTGAGGGAATACATTTTTGCCCTCACAAGAATAAAGTATTCCTGACAACAAGTTTGTTTATGGATGTGTCAAACTCAAGAAGTAAGAGGATTCGTGTCCATTGAAGCAGTCCATCATTCCTTCAAGACAAGGGAGCAGGGAAAACAAAATTGTTAAAAGACTCTGGCAGAAAGTATTTATGCTTGGCTGGAACAGAAAGTGCCTCTGAATTAGTAAGCTTAGCCTGCAATACCAGAAATTTGTTAACCTCGATGGAACTTTCACAACATAGAACTTGCAGACAATTTGCATTTCTGCTTGTTAGTGTAGCAATCATGGAAAAGAAAAGTGACTTCTTTGAGAAGCTGATAAGATGGGCTTTAATGCTGAACACTACTGTATGAAACTCTGAGTTGTACTAGAACAGGTATCTTAGGAAACAATAGATGAAGAATTGCTCCTGCCTTGAATTTCTTCTGATGGGCACTACCAATGAAAATTTGGTATGCTTCAAAGCATGCTGCTGGATTCCAGATTTAGGAAAAAAACACAGCTGCAGAGACAAGACACCCTACCTCTGTGGATGAGAATGTTCTGCTGCTCGGCCATTTGCAGACTATGAACAAAAAAAATTCAAACTATGCCGAAACCCAAACCGTAACTATCTCCTGCTGTTTTATTTGGGCTTCATTCTATTTCAATTAACTGTGAAGAACCTGACAATTTAGCAGTAACAGAAGGACAGAATGGGAAAGCAGCAAAGAGGGGAGCTGCCAGGGCTTTAGTCTCTGTAAAGACAGGATGGGGAGGGGACAGGAAGCAGGGCTGCTGATTGATATCACATGCTCTGACAAACAGAAAGACTCGAAAGCAAATGGATTTTTGCCCCTATCCTCACAGCTGTTGTCCCCTGCACCAGTGTCTACTGCAGGGATAGTGGATGTGTGCACTAACTGTAACCAGCAGTGAAATGCTCCTGAACGTTGGTATTAAAATACTGCCTCTAGACCACAGAGTGCAATATGCACTTGTTTTGTATCTCTCTCCTGTCCCCCCGCAAGCACAGCTACTGGGCAAAACATTTTTTTATTTTGTATTCTGGTCCTACTTCTTTGGCAACTGAGGACAGTACCTAGGGTAGCCAGCAGGATCTCTCCTGGTTCACACACAGTGCCAGGACTTGTTTTCCCATAAAAGCAGGAAAAGCACTGAGGGATTGGAACATGCTAAGTGCAAAGATATCACAGCCACTTCAGACCATCCTGCACTGTTGGAGCACTTGCAGAGGAAAATGCACTTTGATGGTTTTTGGGAACTCCTTTGTGGATCCATGATGGTATAAATTTAATTGTGGTATCTGTGGATTCATTTATCCAGAAGAGCAGTTAAGAACTCCTGGCATTTTTTAGTATAGCTGTGGCTAAACAGGTTGCAGTAAAGCTTTCTCCATGTGCCAGACAGACCTTCAACTGATTTTTACAGAGAAGACTTCAGGGCAAGAAGGACTAAGTGTTCAGCCTGATCTGGCTGGCACACTGATTAGGGAGAAAAATACCCTGTCCACACAGCTTGCAGGAACTGTGCTTGAGCCCCACTGGCAGCCGCAATCACATTTAGTACAGTTGTATTTCCATTACACAGAGAGTCTTCACAATTTATGTACAGTTTAATACGATTATTTTTCTTCCCCATTTCTGCCTGACAAACTGTACTTGCGAGGCCCCTGGCTGGAAATCCATGCTAATCAACTTAAAGCCTAGTAGATAAAGCAAGGTTGTTTACTCTGTGTTGTCAGCAAACCACATTTCATGACTATACTCAAGCCTCTGCTAACTAAGGTCATTGGCATCTTCTTGAAATCCAGGAGCAAATAACAAGCACAGGAAAAAGCTGCAGCTTGAGTGAAGACAGAAAATGCTAGTTGAGCTGCTCACACCAGGGCTGCAGAGTGGGGGGCAAAAGGGAGGCCAATAGCTCTATGCAATATTTATGCAAATTACTTTGCTGATGGGTTTTATCTGCCCACACAAAAATGACAGTTTTGATTACTTTAACCACGGAATTTTGTTTCCTGCATCATGCAAACTAAGTACTCAGGAACTGCCAGACTACAAAGCAAATGGCATGAGATGTATTGATTCTGCAGTGGTAACGATCTTACATTTTTACATAATGCCTTTCAGGCTTAAGTGTCCCTAGGCACACTACAGGTGCCACCTATGAAAAAAGCACCTCAGGACTGAAACACCACAGTTGCCTGGAGGGACATTCCACCATTAAAGGAGGTGCAAACACCAGAAAAGTTAAATCCACTCTTCCCAGCCAAAATTCTTGATAGCATTTTGGACAGGTTCTAGGTACAAGAACCAGATTAGATATTAGACAGCCATTTCTTGGAAAAGGTGGAACAATTACTGAAACAACTATTGAAACAGTGAATATCTTTGTCATGAAATTTACCATGTAGCTGATGCAGCAAAAACTGCCGCACAAACAAGTATCTAGCTAATGTATAACTGCACTGAAAGCTTAGGCTCAAAACCTGGCTGTTGATAAAAGCAGTTTGTCAAGTCATCAATTTTCTCTCCCGTTGGAAAGATAATGCTTCACACAATGTCATTTGTAGTTGAACTGTGGCTCCACTTACATACTCAGGAGGCAAATGGAGCATCTCAGTCATTACAATGACTGGAGTTCCCACTCCCTTAACTCCCACCCAAGCTGTAACCTGCAACCAACCTTCTTAACCAAGTATCACACTTCAAATCCTGTCTTCACTAAAGGTTTTCTGCATGTACACAAGAAAGTAATGTTTTGTGTCTCATAGTCGTGCCTGAATACAGTCATTATTGCCACTTTGAAGGTTTGTTTTATTTCTAAAATTCAACTGAATTTGAGAGATCCTCAAGGAGAATGACACAAAGCACCATATGAAGAATCTCATCAGTTAAAGAAAAGCAGCGAAAGAGAGATGGGGAACATTAGAACTTTGATCGTTTTCCTTCTCATGGCACAAATCTATGATCACTCTTAAAATCATGTAAGAATGAAGGCTCAGAACTAAACTTCTCTCTGGACCTACACAACAAGACATGTCCCTGTTGAAGGAAGCTGCTTACCGCCTGAGTGCATTTGTCAGTTCAGCAGTCAGTTCGCTCTCGTTGTATGGTCTCAGCTCAGCCAGTGTTAACGGTGTTGTGGTGCCATCACTGCATTCCTGAGAAATAAGGAAAGGCCATCTAATTAGAAGTTACTTACCACCTTCATGGGAAAATTCTGAAAAACTCTTAGTTCGCAGCTGCTTTTAAAATTCAGGTGAAATAAACAAGTTACAGCGACATGGCAGTGTATCAACATACCAAGAACCGGACTTAAAAAGGATTAATACTTCAGAAATCCTTCTAAATGTTTCCTAAACCACCAGAGCTCACCATTTTGCAGAATTCTGCTATAGTGTACAAAACTCTTGTGCCTTCCTTATATTTCTTTTGACACTCACTTGAAACAAAGAAGCACTGAATCAAAAAATTCAGATGATGCATTGCCAGAAACAAATAAGAAAGACAAAGTTATACACTAGTTCTGGATTTTGTTTTTAAACACATTACTGAGGTTTTCTGGGGACACAATACAAAAATAAGAGGACTAAAATTTTTCTAGGTATCTATTTCTTAATGCAAATTATTACTGTAAATGCAAAGATCTGTTTATTCTGCATTACACTAAGAGGAGAAAAGTCTTCATTCTCAAATTATTACAATCTGACTTGGAGAAAGAAACTATCATTACAATGCTCTAAGTGCTTCATAGAAATAAGTCCTATTTTTTTCATATTTTGTGTTTGCGGAGGATGGCATTTTACTTAGACTTCCTTCCAGTGTTTCCAGTGAGCAACTTGCAAGTTTGTAAGTTTGGCAAGAATGGCCCTGTGAAAGTTGTCAAAACAATGTTATTTTAGGCCAGTCTTAACAGCATTCTGCAAAGTCCTTATAAGTCATAGCATGGAAGGAACCACCTAACAACTGGAGAAGAGAGAAAAGATCTGCCTATAGACAAAGAGGAAAATTATTAATATGCTGTAGACTGCTATAGGGAGGGAAGAGGTACAATTAACCATGTTTATGATTTTGGAAACTTAGCTTGACTCCTGACCTTGCCCAACTTGTCTTTGCTTCCACTGCTGGTTGAACTGAGAGACCTCATTCTCTGCTCTTTTTGTTCTTCCACTTCAGACTTCAAATGCTCAATATGGACGAGGTAGGCCTGCTCCTGGGCCTCTCGAGTGCTCAGTTTCAATTCCAATGCCTTCTTCTCCTTCTCTAGCAGGTAAAGCCGTGCCTTGAGCTCTGCCATCTCCTCCTGTGGAAGAAATATTATCAGCATGCTGCTTTGTGGCACTACATACCTAAAAGATAATGAAGTTAAACAAGATTTTCATCCATTTCTATAACGTGAGTGTTATTTGCATCCACTCCCACAACCTTTTCATGGAGAACACTCTCAGCATCCAGAAGGCTTTTCATAATCATATAGCACATTTGTCAAAAGACCAGCATATCTTGAAAGTGATGAGCCATGCTATTATCCCTTTATCAGCCTCAGAAACAAGCTCAGAGGCAACCGAGCAGCTAATGTGATGCTGAAACTAGACTATGAGGTATCTGAGTTGCCACAGCTGCTGAAATTTCCTTGGTTCTACTTTGCCCTTCAGAGACCATTGTCTAAAAACAGGGGTGTATGACTTCCTTGCTGTTTGACCTCCCTACATGCCAGATTTCAATTTCTTATTGATGCATAAGAATTAGAGTTGGTTTATCTCATTACAGTGGAAGGAGTTTGAGGGACAAGGACAGCACACATGTCACATATTCCTGCTTGTAATACCAGCCTCTGTGATAGAGTAAGTTAGTCAAAAAGGGCAACTGGGTATGGCACCATTGGGTGTCTATTTTTCATCTCCCTACTCTAGATGGACAAAATCCCAACTATATACAACTGGAGTTTGACAAAATTGCACTCACATTCCTCCATAAATATGATCTACAGAAGATGGACACTGGTACTTCATAGAAAGAAGCTCAATTCTGAGAGCTCATTCTTGTGTGCAGTTCTGTGGCCTCTCTGATGTTCATGACAGAGCTGTCACCTATTGTAATACAATGACTGCTATTTGGGGACAGACCTCTATTTTAACATCTGCTCTTACAGTAGCTGGGCAGAAGTGTAAGAGCAGGGCATGAGTGCAATGACCCTTCTTACAGTGCTTGCCCTCAGCCTCCCATGAAAAGCAACTGATGGGTATCCTGAACCAGAAGGCTCTTTGTGTTTACTAGCACTTCAGAAAAGTTTCTTCTACAAAATGTCTAATTATTTTATGAACCCAGACAAACCCAGCATCCATCAAACATTTTAAAGCAACAGTACTAAAACATAACGTACATTATGTGCTAAAATCCATCATCAAACAAACAAAGGACTGCCAAAACAAAAAACCCCAACCTAGAATCATGTTCATACTATTAAGCTTGCCGTGTCCTAGGTCACCTCATGAGTCAATACTGAGTTCATGGAGACATTTTCAGTTCTAGACTTGTTCACTGTGTAAACACCTCTGAAAGACAGAAGTTTCTTGTCATGTGGCCAGTCTAGGGACAAGTCACTACTCTTCATTTATTTATTTAAAAAGTATTCTAAGCACAAAAATATCAGAAGTATCTTACCTTTTCCTTCAAAAATAATGCTCTTTGTGTTATAGCCAAATAATTAAGCCACAAATCTTGACACATATTTAGACTAACTTTTTACATAGAAGAGAATCTACATTGCAGCCAAAAATTTGCTGTCTGGATTAAGGGTAAGCAATGCATACAGGTGTATCACAGTTACAACCATCACAGGTAATCACTGGCTTCTCCTGAATAACCAACCATGCAAAAGTAAAACCCATGTCTTAAAAACCCTCAGACTTGGAAAGGTTTGTAAAAGCTTTAAAGTAATTGATTTATGCATCAGCCTGTTTGTGAACTGAAAGTTACAAGCACAACCAGTTTCATTCAATGTGGTTTCCACAAATTTACTTGTTAGGCAAACTTATCATTAATTTCCTTTGTCAACAGTAAAAATGCAAATAATACCAATAAATAATGATGGGGAAATTTAGTTATAGGAGTTGAATATACTTAAGTGTACGCATTTAACTTCTTCAGCCTCTCTTCCTCTTTCTAAAGCCCACTTAGCCTGCTTAGTGAAAAGCTGAGAACAGAGTATTTTGGCACTTACATGAATAAAAGAGGCTCCTGACAAAGGGCTATCAACTTAAGATAGTCATGACAAGTTCTTCCCTGGCTGGAACTTGAAGCTAGGCAAATTCAGTCTAGAATGACGGGGATTTATTTCCTAAAATAAAAATGTGAATTTAACCACTACAACTATGACTCTGCAGAACTGATTTTTCTCATAAATTTAAAAATTTAAGTTATTAATTTTAATTTAACTCCGCTTGTTTTAATTTTAACACATCCAAGCTCAAAATAAATTTGAGAATCAATGGTTAACTCCTTTGTTTATGAAGACAGTAAGCTTAGATCGTCACATATGAATTCACCAGTTTGCATCTTGTCCCAGAAGACATATGATGCACCTCCCATATGTGAGTTTTCTCATGTCAAAACAATGTGACTTGGAATGAAGAAGCAAAGACAAAGCAGGGGGAAAGAGGAAGAACTGTTAGCCAATGTCTTACAGAGGCTTCCAGGGAAGGAACAGGAAGGAATGTGAAGGTTGAAGGTAAAAATTAAAAGTACAGTTGAGGATTTTGGTATGGGCACATACAACCTGAGGCAGGGTGGCAACAGTCACAGTTCATGGGTGAAAATTTAAGTAGTTCAGGTTTACTTAGACAGTTATTCTTCTCATAAGCAGCAATTTTTTCCCATGAAAATAAGTTTTCTGAAGGCAGCATCTAAATTTAATTTCAGTGACAACACCCCCTTTGTATATTTACTACATTCCTTTTCTTCTAATCACAGGATGCTGTGAAACATTTTGCAGTTTGACATATCCAACTTGTCAGAGTGTGTGCCTAAAGCACAAGTAGCATTTATAAAATCAAACCCTGAAGATGGAGGCAGCAAGTGGTCACACTTCCAGCTGATTGCATTAGACTTAGACAATCCATGCAAATTCACAAACTTCAAGCATCAAACCTAGCAGTTATTTTAGGACTAATTAATTGAACACTAAGGAATATTTTGTATTTGCAGTCATGTTGTAATTATGAATTTGGGCAAAAACTTGAGTGAAAATTAAAAAATCTTGACTCAATATAATCAGAAACAGCACAGCACTCTCAAAATCAAAGTTTGTATTGGATGTGGTCATGCTAGAAGAATAAAACAGCAAGGACTCCTTTGTGGCAAAAAGTTCTAAGATTCACAAAAAGTCATGACTCGAGGAGGATCACAGTACCCATGGTGGGATATACCAGCCTTAGAAGTAAAACAAACATCAGGGCAGACAAATATCATGCTCTAGTTAACTGTATCTTACTATTTAAATCTGTAAGAGCACAAAATGCTATAATAAAGGTGGACAGCTGGACTCTTGACATTTTCCACAAAGAGACAGTAGCCTCAAAGCACATTATGAGCAACATTATCACCACCTGCACACAAAAAAGGAAAAATTTTCAGTGTAGAAAGCTGAGACTTCTTATCCTTTGAAATGCAGAAATGCTGTAAACCAAGAATTATTTACACTCATCAGAAGTACTCTCCTTGCTAACTGGGGCATGACAACAACTGACCTCAAAGCAAGACTGCTGAATGATGACAAACCACATACGAAAATATATTTGGAAACATGGTTAATTATTGCCTGAAGCAAAGAATTGGATTTTACAGAAGTACTAGCAGACCACTACATCTTACAGTCTGGATCAGTGAAAAAATAATAAACAGGCCAACAGAGAAACCACCCTCAAACAATCATTTTAATCAATAATGAACTACTGGTGTAAAGGCATTTTCAGACTGATGTGGTGATCAGTTTTTACTGAGAGTCATAAATGGAAGGTGCCAAAAGATGCAGCAGAGATTCCAATACAGATCCAAGTTTCAGGAAGACAGCAGCAGACTGTAAGACCATCAATACAGGAAACCATTGAATAGTTCAGTCCAGCTGTATCATCCTTGCTAAGAATGTGGAAGGGAGGTAACAAAAGCTGCTCCACAATGAAGTCCTATGCAGCACAGATGACTCCATCTGCTTCAAGTTAAATAAAATACTGTAAGGAAATTTAAATTCTCCATTTGTCTCAGAATGAGGCAGGTGTATATGCTATTATGTATGAAGTACATGTTTCAAATAATAGATACAAAAAATACACTCAGAAAGCCAATACATCTACAAGAACTGACCTTAGATTCAACTATGTTATAGTTTATTAAACATATGAGTGAGGTGTAAAGCAGACCTGAGTAACAACCATGGATGCTTTTAAGGTAACACATTCTCTTGGGACCAAAGCATACAGAGTGTTGCTGTGCCTTTTGTAATGCTTCATGCATAGAAGAAAGGTGGGAGTTTTCAATTTCTCAGCAGAAGGTCACATACCAACAAATCCATTCCAAGCTTTGGCAAACTTGTGTTTACACTACATCTCTTTCAGAAACCTAAGGATTTCCTGTAGTTGTGAATTCCAGCAAAGTACAAGAATTTATAATGAATATCAGTACTATCAGTTTCTCTGTATTGGAAAGGACTGACTGAAGGTCCATCTGACTGACTTCATCCATCTATGTAAAATGTGTATCTGTTCTGTATGCACTGCACACAACACAAAAAGAAAGATTTCTTTTTCTAGGGACAACTCCTGCAGTGAAAATCCAATGTGCTAGGTCCAGCCAGAAGTGACGAATGGATGCCATATGTCAAAAAGAAGTTAGATGATTGTTGAGTGAACAAAAGGATTACTAGCACTCAAAACTGCTCCAGAGATGGTGGCATGCAACTGCTGGTGTTTCTGCCAGTCAGGGAATGCAAGGGCACTAATCACAAGGGATAACTCTGCAGTTTGCCTATACCAACCGATTTAAAGATCGAAGTAAGAACAGTGTACAACAGATTTCACAGAAGATCTGGACTCAAAAGAGGAGAAGAAAGTGTGATATCTGAAACAGACATCTATTTATCTACCAATGTCTTCCAGTATATCTTAAATGCCTTAGTTATGGGGAGTATATTGCTGTTGGCTGCAATATATTCAAACAAGTAACATAACTTGAAATCATCTGACTGGTAGCAACCAGTATTTTTTTTCCTCAACTGCCAATAATGAACGCATTATTGCAAAATTATGTTTGTAATCATGGAAGGGCAACACCATTAAGAACATAATTATCATTACTAAGCTACCAGTCACCCAGCAGTAACACATGTGAACAAACATCTATAGTTTTAGAAGCTTATGCAACTATCAGGATTTGCTGTCCCACATGGTATCATCATCTGACATGTCTGCTATTAGTTGACTAAAGTAGTACTTCCTAAATGCAGAAATTAAACTTATTTCAACTGAATCAAAACCAGACAAATTCTAAATGCAGGCATACATTTGTATTGCCTTTAATTGCCTTAATTGCCTCTAAGTCAAAGTCTATTCTCAAAGTCAACACAGAAGACAGACTTACAATGATAGAAGTCCTATACCTTGTCAATAAAGGTCAGTTTTTCTAAATCACATCTTGAGAACTGAATGCATAAACCAGAGTTTTCTCCAAAACCCTCTGTTACTGCAAGCCATTACAGACCTCACTCTTTGCTTGGACTCTGAACTGAGCTACAGATTGCAACACAATGCCTGGAACAGCTCAAGACTTGTGGGTGATCGCTGAGAGCATTAGAGATGACACCTTCTAACAGACCATTCTTCCTCCCACAGCAATATTAAAAGGAGGTGAATTTTTTCTGCTTCAGTTCACAAATATTCATGATGCATATTTGGAATTTTGTAAGTAAAGTAATGAATTCTCTCTTGGGAAGCACTGTATCATGCTCTTGGTCATCCTCAAGCAACTCAGCTGCCATATCTCTTAGAGAAAGCATCTGGTTTGTCAAGGAGAACATTCCAAGTTTAGAGCCACAGATGAAGTCCTTGCCTAATCCAAAACACACACAGATTATTGCTGTTAAACACACTGCCTTCTGACACTTTCTGACTACTAGATTTTCAGTACAGATTATGTGCTTCAACAAAGTTACCTTTAATACCCAGTGATCACTACCAAAGCCTCCCACGTGTGTGACTGAGCATGTTCTGTAGCACAGGAGCATTGTCAGTAGTGCAGTTAGCCTCTTGGTGACAAATAAAGTACCTTCATTGCCATGAGTTCCTGCATCAAGACTGCATTTTCCAGGTCTAGCCTCTGGCTGTCTCCACGTGGCTTAACGTCATAACTAAGGGGATCAATGTGGATGCTTTCCAGCTCCAGCATTGTCAGTTTCACTGCTGCCCTGTCATTTTTCAACTGCTGGATATAATCCTTCAGCCGCTGCTCATCCTCCTTTGTAAATTCTGTATCACAACTGCTTGCAGTTGAGCTGGTAGTACTGGAATGAGAAAGAACAATATTTTAAAAATTACCTTCAGAACAAAATCTCAATTTTTACATCAAACACTCTCCCAATACTTAATCAACACATCTAAGTCTTACTTAAAAGTTCACAGAAAGGACACACATAGCACAGACTGGACATTCCAATGTTCAGAAGATTCAGACGAGTGTGACAAATTCAGAAAAGAAATTAATTCTCTAAGCTGCATGAGAAAAGTGAATCATGTGACAACTTCTCCGCAGAGCCAGATATTTAGTGACGTGTAACTGAATTACTTTTTCTCAAATGGTGTCTTCTGAAAAGTGTCCTTTTTTTTTTAATTAAAGAAAAAAGCTACTTCAGATTTCTTAGCAATAACCCAGCACAGCAAGCTTCTCTCTGCTGCTCAGACACCGAGTCTTGATCTTTTTTGGGAAGAAGCATCTGCTACGAAAAAAGCATCAGCCCAGACCTGAATTATCTCTGCTGATGGCCGTACCAGTTATCATCTCAGATATTTTAGTGGATACTTTTAGGAATCAACCTGAGCAAAATTCCACGGGCAGATGCCAGGAGACAGCATCTTTAGCATGTTGAGGTGTATTCCTTAGTATATTGACTGGAGGGATTTAAAACTAACCCACAGGTTAACAGAAATTTTAATAAACCCCCATAATAAAAGACTTGGTGTATCATCTCCTATCTACAGGCACCAAACAAATGATGGCCCCACAAATGTTTACACAGAGATCACAGGAAGGGAGAATAATGTCTTAGAGCAATTGTGGCTCAGTGCTGCCTATCCACCCACATGCATGCCAGTGCTGCAGGGGGCCGAGACTGATACAGCTGTAGCATTCCAGGGCTGAATATAGTTGCAATAACACTAAAAGGAAAATAAAATGCCATGTTGTTTCTATAACCTCACTCAAAGCTGCCTGCTGTCTCCTGAGGTCCTGTAATCAGCTGCCGGGTGAGGGATAAGTCATCCATTAACTATGCCTGTCTGGAATGCTAGATGATCTCAGTTATCAGCAGGGGAATAAATCACTTTCTGTATCAAATTGCACTGCTGTTCAACATTTTTGTACTAAGAAAAAAAAAGTCCCACTCGCTACATGCTGTGAGAGCCAGGATGATTCCTAAAATATTGTGCATGTGAAAAAGGGGGATCCTATCAAGATAGGCTTAATTTTTCTCTTTTGTTTGGTTCTACTTCAGCTAAAGCTACATCGACTTAGAAGTGCTTCAAATAATTGCCAATCTTCCCACAAATTCCAAGCACAGCCTTGGAGAGGATGGGAGAATTGGCAGGTCTACAAAGATTTCACAAAATCCTTCCACCTCATCAAATATCACATTACAGCTCTTTGCTACAGTTCTCTGTCAATTTCACATTATTCCTTCCTTTTCTGCAGTACAAGAGGTGCTTGGCATATTTGCAACTCGTGTAAACTGGTCTTTGCTTTTGTTTTCATCCATTTCCATCTGCAGTGAAGCTAAAAGCACCCAGTACCTACATTGCATAGAAATCCTCTCAGGCTGAAACAAATTTTTGTTCATACTGTTTCTTCATTAAAAAATCTCTGAACACTTAATAAATGTTGCTGTACTAAGCCTAAAGATATCTTGCTGAAGTAGATATTAATATAAAAATAATGAGGACAAACAAAGTGAAAAATACTTAATTCTGTAGTGAAGTCATGTTGCAAGCTTTGTCAGCACCCAAAGACAGCAGTTGCACAGCTTTTCTGGATTAAATGTAAAACAGCTGTTCCTGGAGGAAGGACAGCTTTTATAGTCTACACAGGCTTCAAATCTTGGGGCACAAAGACCTCATCTCAGCTTACACTTGCAAAGGAAAGAAAATCTAGTTCTCCTGTTGCAAATGAAACCTGAGCAAAAAAAATGCTCCAAATCTATTGTTATGTTGAGCCGGACCTCGTACTCACTGTATATTCACAGATTTTGGTCCTTAAAGATCTAGGGCTATGCACATATATTTTAGGGGACTGCAGTCCAAACTGTGGAAGGCAATCTGGGCTGTTGCCACTGATACTCACTTAGGCTGCTTTTACTTCAGTCCTGGCTGCCTGCCTGCAGCTCCACTGGTGAATTGCTAGCAGGCTGCTCTTCTTCTATTTTTTTTTCCTTTTTTTTTTTTTTTTTTTTTTTTTTAAGAAGTCGAGGGGTGCTTAGTGAGGAGCCTGTCTCAGCCAGCACACAAAGGGACAAGAACCTTCCTTTTCCCCCCACATTTAGCAGTAAGTCAAACTGGAAGCAGCTGAGGTACAAAGCCTACTTTGGGCTATTGTAAAAATGAGGCTGCATCATGAGGTACAGAAATAAAAGTGCAGTGTTTCTGATCTCCCCCAAAAGCCCTGCCATGTAGCTCTCCACAGCCACAATGACAGCCCACTGCTGCACTGTTTAAAGCTGGTGAGCATATGATCCTGAATTTCAGCTATTGTCCTCCCTTCTGACAGCAACCAGGACAAAGGAAAACATATATATAAAGTAATGCATCTATCAAAAAACTACAGCAGACAGTTGCAAAAGATGTGCAGTTTCTCATTTCTCAAGTGTGTAGGTAAGGACAAAGGATCACAATTTCATTGCAGCTGGAGGGAATACAACATCAATCTGCTCATTCTTACTACTGTAGTATTTAGAACAAGCCATGAGAAATGTTCTTCACACTTGCTTCATCCCTTGAGTCTTTTACAATGATGTCATGCCTGGATGATGTCAAATGAATTTTCATATGCAATTTGTGGAAAATATGTGGGTTGGTATAGCATAATGTACAGTCTTACTTGCTGGCATGCATGTGTGTGTATAAAATGTAGTGGATGGATATAAATGAGGCTTTCAACGGTGCCTCTGTGTGAGTAATTTCTGAACACTACCAAAATGTGTGCATAAAACCCTATATAAGCATCAGTTTATGTGCTAAAAATCAAGTCAATAAATAAATCTGCAATTCAGCAATGGTGTGGATAAATAGAAAAGTTGATAGAACTAAGACATCGCAGTCAGAACCAAATCCACAAAATTGCCTGAATGACTGCACACAGCCTAAGACTTAAAAGAATACACTTGATACACAGTATACATGGGCCAACCACATTCTAGCTGAATGTTGTGGATTGAGATCTGAAAGAGCAGTGTCAGAAGATAGTTAACTTCCTGAGAAACTGTATATACTCCAACCAGGCAAAAGACAAAAACCAGTCTATTTGGCTAAAATCAGAGCCTTTGATAAACTACCCTGGTTCCTTCTAAGACTACTTGAGTCCAGCAATGGGGTATTACATAGATAACACTGAGACATCTGCTTGGATATTTCTAAATAACTTATTTGCACACTTCAGCCAAGATAATCTTGTCTGTCAGTGACTTCTCTGAAATCTGAAATGATTCTGATGAGAGATATATTCCTACAGTTGACTGAGTTCAGATATTTTTGTTACACTGCATAATACTGAAAAGAATCCCCTTTGCAGATCTCTCCTGCCATGAATCCAGAAGCAAGACTGGGCTTACTAGCATTGCAGGGAATAAAATCCTCCATTTTCAGTCAGTGTTCCAACTGGACTCATTTTATTCTGCATCCTTCTAAAGGTGCAATCAGTCAAACTTTGTTGGCAATATATGCTCTATAGCTAGCTTCTGTCCATTTAAAATAATTTTGACTTCCAACTACACTGCAGACTGATTTCTGTTTTCAAAAACTGAATTGGTAACATTATTGTGGTGCTGCTGCCAGCCAAATGAATTTAGATGCTCTTAATTGCATTTCATTTATTTTCATTTCAGTTGCTCCCTTTTACAGTCTTTAACAACTTGTCACTAGTGGAACGCCAAGCATTTATTCTCAGTAACGTGTTCACTGGTTTGACATTCAGAATCTCATTTGAAATTTCAAAGCTCAAGATGGGTCAACAATTCCATTGTAAATCTATATTCTACAAGATTTGAAACAGCAGGGAGAATTACTCATTTGTCACAAGTCTCAGCAAAGGATAGTTTTCATCACTCCACTACTTATTCATTCAGCTGGTTTCAAAAGGAAAAGGTAGCAATATATACCTGCAACCAAAAGCCTGCAACACTGTAACAGCCATAGCAAAAAAAAATCAGTTTTCCAGATATGAAATATGTTTGAATCACATATTGTAAAAATATTTTCATTTCAGTGCAGTGGCCCCCAAATGGTGGTTCACACAGCATTCACTAGTGATGTGGGCTTGCTCTGCTTCCCAGTTTTATCGACTGCCAAGTTCACAGAATCATAGAATATCCTGAGCTGGAAGGGACAAACAAGGATCATCAAAGTCCAACTCCTGGCCCTGCACAGGATAGCCCTGCGAAATCACAACATGTGCCTGAGAGTGTTGTCAAATACCCCTTGAACTCTGTCAGATTTGGTGCTATGACCACTTCCCTGGGGAGCCTGTTCCATTGCCCGACCACTCTCTGAATGAAAAACCTGAGTGAAGTTCTTGAAGACAAATAAAAAACCATTAAGCCTGCACGATCAGCTAGAAATCCAATTTGCTTTGCTATGTCTGCTAAGATACCACTGTAATAAAAAACTCCAAGAACAAAGAACCATAGGGTTCTGAAGGTCTGTGGCAATGGGATTTCTGTCTAGAACAGTAGGAAACCAAGTGACAAGGGAGCACACATGAATGGATTGAGACAGCTGGCAACCCAGGCAGGATAACTCCAAAAAAAGCAGGAGCAGGGGCCTGGAGAGAAACAAAAAGGATACAGAATGATAAGGGGAGGAGAGTTAATGACAAAATCTTCAATTTTTTAAACCTGAGACAGTATTTACCAATAGAGATATTGACAGACTGAATCAATGGGCTGAGGCTAAGTGTATGAGCAAGGGCAAATGCCATGTCCTGTCTTTGGGTCACTACAACCCTATGCAGTGCTACAGGCTGCAGGAAGAGTGGCTGGAAAGCTGCTCAGCAGAAATGACCTGGGTGCTGGTCAACAGCAGCTACACATAAGCCAGCAGAGGGCTCCGGGGGGCCAGCAGAACGTGGCCAAGAAGACCAAGAGCATCTTGGCTTGCATCAGCAATAGTGTGGCCATCAGGCCCAGGGAAGTAATAGTCCCCCTGTACTTGGCACTGGTGAGGTCGTATCTCGAGTACTGTGTCCAGCTCCGAGCTCTTCACTACAACAAAGCCATTGAGGTGTTGGAGCATGTCCAGAGAAGGGCAACCAAGCTGATGAAGGGTCTGGAGCACAAGCCTAATGAGGAGCAGCTGAGGGAGCTGGGGGGTTTAGGCTGGAGAAGGGAAGGTTCAGGGAAGGCCTCAACTGCTCTCTACAACTACTTGAAAGGATGTTGTAGTGAGGTGGGGGTCAGTCCTTTCTGCCATGTCCCAGGTGAAAGGATGAGATGAAATGGCCTTGAATTGTACCAGGGGAGGTTCCAATTAGATACTAGAAAAAAAAATTCACTGACAGAATGGTTAGGCATTGGAATAAGTTGCCCAGAGATGTGATGGAGTCATCATCTCTGGAAGTGTTCAAGAGGCACCTGGATGTGGCACTGGCAGATATAATTTAGGGGTGATAATGATGGTGCTGGGTTGACAGTTGAACAAAATGATCTTGAAGGCCTCTTCCCCACTTGATGACTAGGTGATTTGGTGATGGAAATATTGAAAAGTGTGTGCCTTTTGAATCAACACAGATTTTCCATCAATGGGCTGGCACAATGTCATGTGTCTATAAGCGGGTGCTTCTCTTTTGAGACAAGGTTCACAGAAAGGAAAAGTCTGAAAACACTTTCTAACCATGTATCGCCTGAACACAACAGAGGGATTTGTATTTGTTGAAGAAGCTGAAGTTTCAGAAATATTTTCACCGATATGTATGTTTAGGCAAAGATAAATTACACTGGGCATGGAGAGAGGGACAACAATGTGCAAGTGACAATCAGATCAGGGTGCCTATATGAGAAATTCCTGACTTGCTGCTTGCCTTTGGGTAAGTGACAGAAGCTTCTCTCTCTCATGTTCCACATATATCAAACCAGTTAAGAAGTTATCTTAGTCAGTACAGTGTCTTACTTCATGCCAGAAAAAAAATATCCTACAATGATAGTGACTCAAGCTAAAATGTCTCTCTTGCACACACGAACATTTGCATTTTTACATTTCATGACATAGTTTACACTGATGAAATTTGAAATCTCATGCCAATTTAATCATACTCTGCTGAAACCTTATCTACTCAGCCAACTCATTACATGTACACATACAAACAGTGCCAGCTGGCCACCAAATGTTCATGGTAAACAATGAGCACATACACAAACACAGATACCTCTCTCCCTTACCCTTCCCCTCAAAAAACCAAGAATTATGTTAAAGCAAGCAAGGACTGTAGAGACTACATTCCCACCAAATGCTTTCAGTGAAAGGTTAGGTGAGCAAACACTAGAACAGGAGCAACCCTCCCTCCTCCCAGCCTCAATTCTCACCTGTCAGTACTGGAAACTCTCTAAAATTGTTTTAAAAAGAAAAAAAATTATTATGCCTTGGCTACACACCAGATGTCTCACAAGGAACAAAAACACTGAGGTACTTATGAACAACTGAAAATGACCCTTTCAAATAACAGAATGGAAAACAAGCTCAGCCTAGGTACAGATGTTACTACATGTAGCCACATACAACATGTTCAGAGACAGGTGTAGATATGACATAAGTGCACACAAACTACCCCAAGTCAAGTACTTGAAACAGTTTTGTGTATGTTCTTTTCGAGGCCATAAAATGCTTTTGGTACAATGTGTAATCAGTGCGTTACTAGCACAGGTGCTGCCACAATAATTTCTATATAAAGCTTTCTTGGACTGAAAATGCACCATAAAACCTCTTTGATTAAAACATTAAAATTTACCTCACATTAGGACCCCGTTCCCTCAGATTACCTTTTGCTCACTTTTTAGCTATTCTACACCAGTCATATGACAGGGAATAAGATTCTTTGGAGGAGGCATCAGCAAGAAGAGGAAATGATATAGTACTAAAATAAACTTCTGAAGTGTCATAAAAAATGACAGCATTTGAATAAAAAACTGGCTCAAAAACTGAATTAAAATCAAGTTTTGGAGTGAATCTGTGAAACCAAAATAACTTTCAAAAGAAGAATGTTCATCTACATTTATCCAGGATGCTTGCCAAACTTGTATCCATACACAATCACACATATTCACTGCACAGAGTACAATTACACCACAGGCAGGCAAAAACTCAAATTCAAGTTGCTGGCAGATATATTTGAACCGGAACACTTCTGCAATAATAGCTCATCTAAGTCTCATTATTTTACAGATCTTCAGAAAAACTGCAACATTCAGTCTTTCTTGGAAGTACTCACTCTCTCTGTTCCACTCCACCTATGAAAAGAACAGCATAGGAAGGAAGAATCTGGAGACAGGGGCAAAGGGTAATGAGAAGGGAGAGGGAATGGTTTAAAACAAAATGATTGGATTTGCAACATTTATAAAAGAGTTCTTGAGCACTCCAAAATGCCAGTGTAAACATAATTCTGATCTCTGGTTCTCTATACATCCATGCTGTCTGCATATAATAGATATGAATATCAAGTACATGAATTGAATTTGAATAAAACAGCAAGAAAGTCACTGAAGTAAAACAAACATAATGGTTCTGCCCTTTATGAGAAAGATCAAAGTTCAGAGTCACCCATTTGCAACGAATTTATACAAAACCTTTCTTGGCTGGAATTGCTCAAAGCCTAAAGACAATTAGACCACTGAGGCATGGCGACTTATAAATCAAAGCAAAGAAGCCAGAGGACTGAGGTGAGGGAGGTAGTTCAGCAAATACAGTACAAGTGAACTTTTGGTCTGAAATCAAACACTTGGGCATCAGGAGAGCAGAAGAGTTGCAGTTACCTTGTGTGGCTGTTGGATGACAGGCTTTCCCAGGGCTGCACGCTACAGCCAGTGACTGCATAGGCTCCCCCGCAGCTCCCGTCCAGTTTCATCAGCAAAGCTTTTGCTGCGTTCTCAGCTGTCTTCCTGCAGTCATGAGCTCTCTTAAGCATCTGTGTGATGTTTTCATCACCTGTCTGGTCCCCTAGTTTTCAAGCAAACAATCTGTTTCAGAGCTTTGAAGAAGGTGATGGAAATTAAGGCAAGACTAGAGAACCTCCTAGGCACTGTCAGTTTATACCAAGACAGTGACAATAAATTACCAATTTGCCAGTATTAAAAGCAATTTCACTTCTGTGTGAGCATCAGTGGTAACTGGGCTACTGGCCTGAATGCACCTGTTCCAGTCACAAGATCCAGGAATTTGTTGCTCCAGGTAATTATGTCATGTATTATTTTAGCTAGCTTGTCTGTTTGTAAGGGTGCCTGTTGCGCATGAAAATTAGGTTCAGATGATCAAATTATTGACAAACTGGAAAAGCCTCATCCTAAATTACAACTCTTATTCCACTCAGTCCAGTGCTGTTTCACAGTGTGGTCATTTCCAAAGCTTCTTCTCACAAGCACCTTGATCTCAAGCCTAATAGTTTGCCAGAACACCTTCTTACAGGTTACCTTGTCAGCTGGAAGAATTGCCTTACTGCTTAGAAGCAGCCTTTCAGGGTTTACAGTCATGTGTACTAGGCCAAAAGGAAACTAGCACTGGTGTTTATTAATTTGCTGTAATTTCTAGTGGTTATACAGCATCTGTGTAGCTGGTAAGCTATCCCTTCAGCATAGAATCATAGAAACATCAAGACTGGAAGAGACCTTTTAAGATCACAAAGTACAACCATTAACTTGATACTCTGCTGTAACCTCAACTATATCTTCTAGCACCAGGTACAGACACCTCTTAAACACTTCCAAGGATGGTGACTCCACCACCTCCCTGGACAACTTATTCCAGTGCCTAACCACCATAACAGTGATAAAGTTTTTTCCAATATCTACTCTGAATCTCCTCTGCCTCAGCTTATGGACATTCTCTCTAGTCCTCTCACTGCAGGAATGGCAGAAGAGACCATACTCCAACTCTCTACAATCCCCTTTCAGGTAGTTGTAGAAAGCAATGCGGTCACCCCTGAGCTGCCTCTTCTCAAGGCTAAACAAACTTAATTCCCTCAGCCATTCCTCATACGATGTGTGTCCCAGATGTTTTATGATCCTCATTGCCCTTCACTAGACTTGCTCCAGTGCCTCAATGTCCTTTTTTAAGTGAGGGGCCCAAAACTGAGCACAATACTTGAGGTGTGGCCTCACCAACAGGGGGTATGAGGGCATGATCACTCCCCTAGTCCTGCTGGCTACACTATTCTTGATACAGGCCAAGATGCCATTGGTCTTCTGGGCCACCTCTGCACACTGTAAGCTCATATTGAGCCCAATGTCCACCAGCATTCCCAAGTCCCTTT
>NW_008676259.1:55785-71095 GCF_000695815.1 Acanthisitta chloris
TCCCCCAAACAACTCCTGAGCCACCCCTCCCCCAGCCTGTAGTCCTGCTTGGGGTTGTTGTGTCCCAAGTGCAGGACTCAGCACTTCGCCTTATTGAACCTCATGCCCAACAGTCAAGTTGGTCCAGGTCTCTCTGTAGAGCTACTCTCAGGCAGATCCACATTCTCACCCAATGTAGTGTTATCTGCAAATTTACTGAGGGTGCACTCAATCTCCACATCCAGATCATCAGTAAATATGTCAAACAGGACCAGCCCAAATACTCAGCCCTGGGGAACACCACTAGTGACCAGCCACCAACTGCATTTAGATCCAGACCTGCAGAAGCAGGACTGAAACCACCAGTCACTACTCCTGCAGTTGAGCCATTAAAATAAGGCACATTATTTGCTACACTGAAAATGTACAAATATATTTGTAGATTAAACTGCAATATATTAATGCTTTACCAAACACAATCCAAATATGTCAGAGAGATAAAAAAAAAAAACCCAAACCAGTTTGCTCTATATTGGATTTTCATTTCATCCTTGCTCAAGGTCAAAGACCAATTACCCATACTTCAAATTTGCTAAGTAAAGTGCATGCACTAGAAATAACAATAATGAGGAAGAAAGGATGGGTGAGTGTTCTGTTAAGAGCAGCTGGATATGCTCAGCTCCAAGTGATGCAACCCCCAAGAATTTTCCACTCATGGATTTTGATATAAAACTTCACTGATCGTCAAACTAAAAATCTGTTCTTTTATCTAGGTGTTTTAATCAAATTTCATATTGAAGCAAAGGTACATAAACCATACAAAACTTCCTCCAAACTGTCTTATGTAATGGGAAATTTGCACTACTTCTGTCTCAGGGCTGTAACTGATAATACCATAATTAAGAACTGTAGACAGACACCCACATGAAAACTAACGTACAGTCTCTTTCATAAAATGCATGTCAGATGAAACTCTACTCAAATCCAAAGTATTTCTCTCTCCTAAGATTTATTTCTGCTATGTGAATAGCAAATCCAAGATTAAATTCACTTTTGCTGCTCACTGACGTCTGCCAGCAGGGATAGCTCCCTAGCACATTGTGGAAAGGAATGACCAGAGTTTGGAAGAAAGGTGGAAGAAAATCTCAGAACTTTATTGTTTGGTGTATGGCACACACTGCACAGTGAAACAGGTGCACACAGGCCTGTGTCTAGCACTGGGAGAGATACAAAATAAGGGGCATGGTGAGCAGCACAGCGATTGTGGGCTGTGTGCATTGTCACTTGAAACAAGAGACTGATCATGTCAGTCCTGTGGCTCTGAAACCAGATGATCATTCTGTCTCTGAAAGGTTTCCATTTGCATTTCAGTGATTCCTGAGAAGCAAGGACTATGAAGACACCAGGCAGTTACTATGCCTCGGCACAGCTTGTAGGATTATTATTCTCTCTCTGAAGGTTTTCCTTCTTTCTACTTGAAGATTACTGTAGCTGCCTTCTCCTATCAATAAAAGGAATGGGACTATAACACCCACATTAACTTTCATTGTGTAAACACCTCTTTCTATCAGAAAAGTGGAGCCAGCAGCAATGTCTAGCTCCTCACAGTTCTGAACTGTACTGTACCTATGACAGTTGCTTGTTCCACTACTCAGCAAGCAGTATATCAAAACCCAACACCTGGCCCCAAGATTAACTAACCACAAAATAAGAAAAACCCAGAACATATAAGTTAATATCCCTGGCAGCACAGCAAAACAGAAGATAAGACATTTTAAAATTTCACAGAAAAGGTAAAATGGGGGGTGAAAAATCATAGCCTTTTTTTTTTTGGTAACTACTTAATGCTATCTTTGTATTGTCTTAATCCCAGTGTTTCATAGACATTTCTGGGGGTGTCAATCTTAGTGGTTCAAACAGGATCTGCACTTGCAGTTGCCACAGCTATACAGCCCTAAGCCATATATGCTCTTAAGTATTGCTTAGTTATTCTACTCTGTACAGTTGCACACCTTTAGCAGCTTCACCTCTGCCAGAATAGGCATCCCCCCTTGTGATACCATACACATGTGAATTTAAATTACTGGTGAATTTTGTGACTTAATTCCAGTCTCTCCTTTTCTTTCCCCCTATTTTTGGAATGTGTAAAATATTTCAATTAGCTAAAAACAAGAAAAGTTTACAGAGCGTTCTTAAATGATGGGTCACAAGAGGATGCACCATTACAATCAACTCTAATGCTAATTGACATAAAAAGTATTAAAAGATTCATTGACATCTTACCAACAGAACCAACACCTGCAGCTCTGAACTGCCCAAGAATGAGACTCTGCTCACTTTCTGCCAATGCCAGCAGCAGCTCATATGCTTCTATGCACTGTTCACTGAAAGAGAGAACAAACCACAGAAAACAAAAATCACACAAAATATTATCTGCAATTTAGAGAGGACAAATACCTGTAACAACAACAACAACAAAAAAAAGAGGTAGCTGACAAACTGCATGATTCTCTACTGCTTGTCTAGCAGAAGGGATATTAAATCACAGAATGTACATAGCTTCTATCACAAGCATTCAACAGTTTCTCCTTCCTTATGACAGTGCCCAGGTTGCCCTCAAGTAATGTAAAAAGATCTTTTAGATCTAATGTAACAATTTTTAGAAGAGAGGGGCTTGATGTAAAGTAAGCTCCAGAAGCATGTTTGAAACAGTTGACAATACAAACAGTGGTCAACATGATCCCTTTGAGAAATTTTTCCCAGACCTTCTCACTATACAAAATACAGTATTCTAAACATCCTGATATAATTATACTACACACAGAATAGTAAGAAGAAAAGAAGAAGCACAAAAAATACTTCTTGCTCTGTCCTGGCTGTAAGACAGCAGGACAACAAAACAGCTTCAATCACAGTCATGAGCCACTCATTCCTGTTGCATTCTGATGTTGTTTTTTAAAAATATATATACACTAATATACCTATTAGAAATTTACATTTCATTTGAATTTGCTCAAGGCTGATAGTAAGAGAATACATTCTTTAAAAGGCACAGAATTTGTCTTAAGACCAGAATTGCCTGTTCTGAATTAGCTATAGTTGAAGGTGTTAAATGACACCATCTTTTTACATACAGTTTGAAGCAAATTTGGATACTTATTACCCAAATATCAAGCAATTAATCCACAATATCAAATGATGTAGTACAAAGTCACTCTGAAACATTTGGAGTACAATACTATAATTTGGCCCACTAGTCTTGTGAAAGGTGCCAACACAACAGAGAGAACCTGTGCCTTAAGACTGGATTCAGTAGAGACTGTCTGAGCCTATACACAACCCCTACACTCAGCATTTAAAAAACAAGAGATAAACCTGTATATTTCTATTAGTTGCAACTAGAGTTGAAATATACCATATCAATAACTTCAGTTCAGTAGTCTGTTGAGTAGTTTAACCAATGGGACTTTTTTAGGGAGGGAAAAAAAGAAACATTACTACTATGACACACCAACAACTTCACTCTTGAAGACTTCTCACAAGTCTCCCCCTGGGTCCCTCTTTTTCTGGCTGAGATACCCTCTGTGTAGGTACATACCTGTACTGCAGTGCAAGCCTGAGGGCTGTGGCATTGGACTCATACTTCCCAACAAGCATGCTCATCCTCTCAGCATTGCTCTTGCACTCTTCCAGTGTTATTGTCAGTAAGTCATTCTGGGATTTCAAGTGTTCAATACGGCTGTAGAAAAGGAAGTAATTTGCAACCTTCAAGCTTAACTTGGAGTCACTGTCCTGAAAATTCTAGAACAATCATAATTTAAAACAACAAAAAACATTTTGTCTACACAAGTTTTTTAAATGAAGATGGCAAAATCCATCAGTTCTGTATCCCTTATCAAGAGCCAAGAGGATAGAAATCTCCCTTAGGACAGTCTCTTCTCCTCTCCTTCCCATAAAATTTAACCATAACCCTGCGCAACAGTAGCAAGCAGAGAGTTGTACCCTGGTTTTGTAGCCACATTACTGCATTGGACAGTTTCATATTAACCTTTTGTGCAATCTTTCTGCTTCCATTCCTCACTTTCTGCTGCCACATCTGTTTCTTGTTTTAAGTGGCATATTAATTAGTGCCATTGTGGGTGTGTGTAGGGATCATGCAGTTGCATAAACACCTTATTTGTTCAGAACATCCAAAATAACCATTCCATCTGAAGTCATATTTAGGTTTTGATTAGAGAGGTAACTTCCAAACTATGAATGAAGTTTCAGCGAGGCAATGCAAACTCCAAATGTTCTGGCAACAGTCAAATAGAAGCTTAATTGTAATATTCTCCTCAATTAGGTTAACTCTAAATATGAAAATGAGGCTTCAGAATATCAGGATTACTATTTATTCTCTGTGCTGTTAACTGCACTAACATCAGTGTACTATGCCTAACTGTAGAAGTTGGATATATACCAAAAACAGAGAGGCAAACAATCTCAAAATTTGGACAGTAACTAATGAAGAAATCAGTGCCATCCAGAACTCTCAAATCACTGACTTCTTAATAAACAAAGAACAAGAATGGTCAGTATACCACTTATTCAGTGATCAGAATAAAGCCCTGACTTTCCTCGGTGCTAGAACTCCCAGATGCTTCACTTTCTATATCTTCTTCGACATCTTCTGTAAGGATACTTGCTGTCAAAGCATAATTGTGCAGTGTACAGAAAAAAAAAAAGAAACAAAAAGGATCACATTTTGAAGCACCACAAAAACGGGAGCTGCAAATAAAAGAGATATTGTACTGATCAGACTGAATTTGAGCTAGCTGTGGGGAAGAGAGGAAGAACCTGGATAGAAACATGCTGAGATATGATTTTCATGTTCCTCATCCAGTTGCGATTTTATGTGCCAAAGAAGACATGAAGCACTGGTTTTGATAGAACTTCCTGAATAACACCAGCAGTACTTTAACGGCAACCAGAAAACTTCAAAGTCTCTTCCACAGTCAGAAATCTATTTACTGGTATACATGACACACTTCTGTACATTTGTTGATACAGTTAACGCTATTATTCTGTTTCTTCAGGACAAAACAAAACAAGCTAATTTCATAACTTATGGGAATCCTTATTTCTAGCAGCAATATGTCTTATGAAAAAAGATGCCACAACTACTTGGTCAACTATAAAGGACACTTCACAGCACAAACTGTCACAAGTGAAGGTGCCATGCTGATTTAACACACGACCAAACTCTCATACTCACGGAAAGAATCCTTAGCATAGGATTCAGCAACTACATTCTATGTTGATCTGCAGCTGCCACAGTTAGGCTGGGACAAAACTTAGGAATGTTCAGAAAGAATAAAAAAAGTAGTATTATTACGAAAGCTAATAAAAGACATCAAATTTGAGCAAACCTAACTTTCCACCTTACCTATTTAATCTCTCTGTCTCCACTTCAAACTCTCGGATTTTACTTTCAGAGATAGCAGATCCATGTGAATAAAGAGTCTGAAAGATTTCCTGGATGTTTGAGCAGTCTTGGAGGGAATGTGCCAAATGTTCAGCCACAGTACTAGACACCTACACAGAGCAGTTAATTGATCATTGTGAATAGATAACCACTGGATTTCTCCTAAAAGCACACAGCATTGAGAACTGCATTTGCTCATATGCACTCACTTCGAGGCATTAATTATTCAGTTTTTGTTATGAATATTACATTGAATAGAATGTTTACAAGTCTCTGCTTTTTATAAGTCATTTTGATTTAGAGTTCTACTAACCAAGGGTGAAGCCCACTATTTCATCATACATTTAAAAAGCCTAATATGCAAGTTATTCATGTTCTTGAAAATTTAGCAAAAGGTTAGAGTCAAGTTCTTCAATAAAACAAATATTAACATACAGTAACAAGTGTTATTGATTTACATTGGCATTTCAAAGCAGAACCATTTTAGCTGTTGACTGAAAGTTGTGAAATGCAACTTAAGAATCTCCTCAAAGAAAATTTTGGAGTAACTGACTCCGAAATTATCCTGTTGGAGTCACTCCAGCGAATGATTTCTAGCCACCAGTTAGGAGAAAATGAGATCTTAACACTCTATGAAATAGTCCTTCTTGAAATATTTTCCTCAAAATAACTTCTAAACTATCTTCAGTTAGCTCATAGAAAGCAGTGATGCTTTTAGTGGAACACGGGTCATCTTCAGAAGGTATCATGCATGCACATAATTATTAGTCCTTACCCCTATGCTGCTGATTTCTGATCCTAAGACAGGTCTGTCAGATGACGAAGACTCTGATCTTGTCTTTGACAACTTCACTCTTTCAGCAATCTGAAAACCAGAATGCTACATAGGTTACACAGGAACCCACACTTCAAAACGGTTACACAAAATGCATCTGTTCACTAGCTACGCTTGCAAACCTGAAGTAAACCACCATAAAACCGCAACTGAGAGAGCTACGATCATTAATGATAATTCCCTTCCACACCTCAAGTTCACGGACCTGCTCAGAACACCAGAGAGCAATCCAGGGATTCTAGACATCTCCCAGTCAACCACATGCTTGCGCAGTGCCAAATGAGGCCTGTTTGTCCCAGATAATGAGAAGAGTTACTGAAGCACAACAGCTCACCTTGGCGATAGGAATGTCATTGCTACTGCTGCTTGTGCTCAGCTCTCCCGTGCTGGGGTTAATGGGCCGGTTGGCAGACGTGAGGCGACTTGGGCTGGATGGGCCTGTTGCCTGCACACTTTGCAAACGTGTTTGCAGTTCCCGAACCTACAACAAAACATAACTTCAGATTTTTCCACTTTTATGGTTCAAATAGTTTGGAGATTTTCTCATTGTCTAGCCAAGTCTAATTGCGTCTGGCTTTTGCATATGGGTTATATTTCTTACTGTGGTGGCCACAAAGTTTTCATGTGGAGAGTAGATGAATGAAGGTTATTTTAAAATTCCATTGTTGCCAGTGTTTTTAAACTATTTGCAATAGTGGAAATATGTAAATGTAATACTGTAGAGTAATTACTAAAAGTTTCAGCTTGTTTTATATAACCCCTTCAGTGCAGCTGCACTATATGTATAGAAATTATTCTCTCTGGGGTAAGGCTAATGTTCCAGCACAAGATAATGATGCCTAAACAAATCAAATGACAATCCTGCCATTAATGGAAAGATCCAGTGCTGGAAAAACTCGAACTTTTGACATAGGTGAATGACAGGATGACTTTGTCATATCTAAAGGTTAAAGAAATTCAAACCTTAATCATGCTTTCAAAACTACAGTTAAGTAAAGCTACCATATAGTGAATAACACACAGACAAAAAAATTAGCAACAAAGCACCCAATCAACAGTCTGCAGAAACTCTATAAACATACACTGCAAGCACTGCAAGGTCCTTGTAACACATCAGATACTTGTAGAACTGACATCAAAATATTTTCAGACTAAAAGGTTAAAAAAGAAAGAAAGGTCTGCAGGAGCCAAACTATAGCTGAGCTAAAGATAATAGTGTTTACCTTGGAATAATTCTTAACAGACAAAGAATAAATGGTCTGCTTAACACAGCAATTATGCCACGAGGTAAAGTGACAGAGCTTATTTTTCCTACAGATCTGTGTTAGATGAGAGAAGAGGGAGGAAACCATTCGAAGAGGAAATTCCCTCGAATACAGAGTTTTCCTTCAATACACAAATTTCTATGTCAAATTTGTTGGAACAGTCACTCCACAAAACAGGACAGGTAAAAGTTTACCACAAGTCCAGTCAAATAAAAGTTCAACCAATTTGATATACCTCTGTATGTAGCATAAAATACTACCCTGATTCCTACTGTCTAAAACATAGTGAGATTTTATACTAAATGCAATACATTTATACAAGCAGAAATCCCTTAGTCAAAAAATACCAAAATTAAAGTTGCATTAAAACTTAGACTTTCTTCAGCTGTAGGCACACATGGATGATGTTTCATCAATCTCTGCTTGAAGCAGCAGCAGTCAGCATGTTCTCTGCACAGCATATACAGATCCCTTTAACCTACTGCACTGAGGAAAGAGTTCAAGTTGGAATGCTCTTCAGTCATCAAAGCAATATCCTACAATCCTCCACAGCTTCCCCAAAAGAGTACCCCTGCCTCTTCCCCTGTTGTGCGCAAACTGAAGGTCAGGCTGCCTGAGCACTTACTGTCAAAATAACAGAATTTTTAGGTATTTTCAAATGACAAAAAAGGAAATACCCTGTGTGTTTTACACAACAGAACTCAACAATTGCATGCTACTAATAAAAGTTGTAGGTGGCAACAATAAAAGCACATAAAAGCTAACTGCACTCATAAGTTCCCAGTTCAGTTGTGGAGGAGTGCTAAACAAAATGAATCCAAATAACTAAAGTACATGAAAACTCAAATCAAATCCCCAGTGTTTAAAGTAACTTGCTGAAAAATGGATATGGGTGCTTGACCCAGAATTATACATCTTAACTGCAATTATATCATGAAGCTAATTGAGCAGAGTATATAAAGTGCACATTCATAGCACATATCTTCTACGTATTTGCAGCTGAGGCCTCCTTTGTTCATACAGACATATATAATTTCAATAAGGGTACAGCTGCACTAATGCAAACCTTAAGGACAGAAGTGCTCTACTGATGCAAGCCAATCATTTCAGCCTGTTGATATGCACAAAGCTGAAATGAACCATGCATGCACATTTTTGCTTGCAGATGTGGAATGTCAGTGCAGATAGGACATTAACACTGGGAGCAAAAAAAAAGCACCCCCAGAACTTCATTAAATCAAAATTACTAATCATTATTTATTTTAAACCAAACTAAATTCCCCAAGTGTTTAAGTTACAGCACTGTTTAAAAGCAATCAAACAGGAAAACCACTATGGATGTATTCTTTATAAAATCAAATCCTTCAACTTAAAAATTGCTAGAAAATTCGCCTATGCCCAGAAGCCAGTCCTAGAAGATTTCAATCCAAAAGCAAATAACATTCTAAATTTAAGGATAAACAGGAAAGAAGAGTGTTAAAGTTGCTTAAAAGCTAAGAATTCATTGACTTTAAAGTTTAAAACCACCTTATGTAAAGACAGTATCATACAAAAGTTTTATGCAGATATGTTTCCTTTAGTCCATGTTTTATTACTGAGCAGCTATTATTGGCCACAACTACAAAGCCAAATACTCTTAAGGACCTTTAAAACAACATTAGCAACAGAAAGAAAAATGAACACAGCTAAGGCAATAGTCAGGCAAAGCTTTGCTCAGAAAAGCATTTCTAAAAGAAAACTCAGAGCACAGCAGAGTTATTAATCTATGCAATTCACTTTAATATTGTATCACAGAAATAACCACAACTTAAAGAAGCTGTCTGCTTATCCATGCTTCTTGATGTATTTACTGATTCAGGACTTCATTTGTGAAATTACATGCTGAATTGAGTGCTATAAATAACTGCACTAACTTTAGCAACACTGAGTACTGGATGGTAATTCTGAGAAGGATAACAGGGCGAATTTGTCTGACCTGTAAAATTATCAGTCTCACAATTCACACATTTACCAAGCCAGAATCTCATGAGTGGGTTGCCTATCCACCAGAGACAGCTTAGGTAACTATTTCTGGTCACCAAAACCTTCACTGTAAGTAGAGTGGTATGCAGCATCTCCTCAGAAAGTACTTTTCCACACCAGTAGCAATTCAACAGGAAAAATAAAGGATGACCAAAGAACAGGAATCAACAAAAAGCAGATTTCAGAAAAGCCAGTTTCTTCTCTGAACTGGTGAAAGCACGACTTATGGAAAGACTAGTTTTCAACGCATGATTAAAATTTGTCTGACCCCCTCTGTTCAATACTTCTAATAGTCTTTAGTATCATTCTCAATGTAACATAAATTATTCTGAAGGTTATGTTAACTAGTAGAATGAAGGTGACTATAGTACAGCACATGAGACACAATAAACACTTGGAAATGGGAAAGAGAGGAAGGGAATATGTTAGAGAAAATGGATGACAAAATTGGCAAAATTTGATGGGTGAAGACAAGTATAGAAACAAACCTCAAAAAGTTCCACTGAGACAGGAAAAGTGTGGATTTGCCAATTGGGGAAGAATAACAAGGAAGGATCTAAATAAAAGTTTCAGGAGTCCTTTCATCATACTAGTTTAAAGCCAGAAACATCTGGAAGGGCATAAAATTTGCCATAAACTCCTAAACCCGTAAATTGAGATTGAAAGTGTCTGACAAAAAGATGTAATTATATGATCAGGGAAAAAAAAAAGAGTAAAGAATGGAGAGAAAAAATCAGAAATTCAGGGAAATGTCTATGAAATCCAGATTAAAAAGAGGAAAGAGTAAAGGTCTTCTAAATGACTGGAGGAAGTCCAACAAATTACAGAAGTAAAAAAGCACTGGAACCTTGGAAAGAGCAAGAGCAGAGGCATTAAGTGAGACACAAGGCAACAGAGCCATTAGATTTCAGAGGAATGGATAGCCTAGATACCAAGAGAAGTCTGGTGCAAACAGATGTTCTCAAGTTATTAATATAAACATAAGAAATTGGAATTATTTATTAATATTTGATGTTTAGCAACTGGACCAATTGTTTAACTGTTTCTAATTTTTCTTCCTTTGAATCCTGAGAACTGTAGAAGGAAATAGGGAAAAATTAAACAGAATTTCTAGTGGGTACCTTAAGAACTAAATAAAAAGAGAGCAGGGGTAGAAAAGGGGCTGACACACTACAGCAATGTTGGATTTATAAAAAACTTCCTAAGTTATTAACAGGCATCACAGACATGTTTGCAGAAATTCCTTCTGGGTTACAGAAAATACTTCAGTAAAATATTCTCATTATCTACACTTATGAATCTAAGAAATACTTTGAGTCTTTGTATTTCACACAGGCATACTGACAACTACATGATTCATTAACATAGCCTAAATAAAACCCCACAACTACAAACTGTTTTTGTCACTGATTTCCACATTCAAAGGCCACCTGCTGCCTTGGTTTCTAAACCATTTTCAAAGAAGGCACATGCCTGTGATGCTTTTCTTTCTACCCTATTTGTGACCTGTTTCATCATGTGGTATCTTTGAACCCTTCAAGTAATAGCATTTTTTCCCCCAGCATTTTAATGCTGCTTCATTTCCTCCTACTACTATGCCAAGGAGGAAGATGAAGTACTACAAACGACAGAGTGTGAATAAACCTCTCCCATTTTCTAATTTATTCATGCCTACTACAAATCTGTGGAGGGGAATACGTCAAATGAAACACCAGTACAACAATTCAAGCTGCTCTGAGTGGTGAGGGCCCTTCCCAGCCAAAAACACCCATAACCTTTCAGTCAGGTCTAGTGGTGACTTTTTTCAGACATAATGTCTCCCTTATATCATGAACACCAGAGAAAACAAGGTCTGAGTTCCTACAGGTTGGTTGTTACGACTGACTGACTATAGTAAAGAAGGCTTTCCTGGTATTTATAAGAGCCACCTCCTCAAAGAATTCTCTGGAGCTGAATGAACTTAGACCTGCACACATCAGTTGACAGGAGGCATTTAGAGAATTTATGCCCTCTGCAGAGATGTCTACTTTCAAGAAATGTGTAAGAACTTAACTGTCACTAGTAGCATTACCTCTCTGGCAGATCTGCAGTTTGAAAAACTATTTTGAAGAATGGAGAAAGGGACAAAAACACAACAAGCTGTGGGAGAACATGTATGCTACTAGGGCTTATACATACAACTGGATGTAGCACCGTTCACCACCACTCTCTGGGCCATCCAGCCAGTTCTTCACCCAGCAGAGAGTGCCCCTGTCCAAGCTGTGGGCTGCAGCTTTTTCAGGACGGTGTCAAAGGCTTTGCTGAAGTCCAGGTAAACTACATCCACAGCCTGCCCCTCATCCACCAGGTGGGTCACCTGATCATAAAAGGAGATCAGGTTGGTCAGACAGGACCTGCCCTTCCTAAACCCATGCTGGCTGGGTCTGATCCCTTGTCCATCCTGTAGGTGCTGTGTGATCACACTTAGGATGATCTGTTTCATGACTTTGCCAGACACTGAGGTCAGGCTGACAGGCCTGTAGTTTCCTGGGTCCTCCTTGCAACCCTCATGCAGTACTCCATACAGAAGCATGGGTGCTGCACCTCTATAAAGGACATAAAGCAATGAAAAACAAGGGTGTATGCAAGATGTGACATGGGAGATGGAGGTTCCCTGAAAGCTCTGAGCAGAACTTAAGAGTTCTGATACAGGCTAGCAGACACTGGAAACAAACACAAGTGAGGGCAGAAAGCATATCTCAGGCCTTTTCTCATTTAATTTCAGATTAATCACTGAGCATTTGCAAACAAGCTTGAAAACAGAAGCCAAGCTCCAGTTTGTTAACATATAAGTGGTGATACTGATACATAAACAAATACCATGCAACTGAAGGAGGCAGAGAATAGAAACAGCTTTCAGTTGCTACCTCAGGTTTCTGGTGCTTATCAAGAGACAAGGAGACAGACAGAATAGTTCCAAGATCACTTTAAGCTGTGCAAGCAGATAACAATCTCTAAAGGTTCATAACATATGAGTGTTCTCTAGCAATCTGGAACAATACCTTCTGATCCCAAAAGGAATGACTCCAAAACAGGCACAGTCCAGCAGCTCCTGCCAGCTTTGTGTCATCTGAGAACAGTGTGGGCTCAATAATCCCTGCAAGACCAAGGATCTGACTTCTTCTGTGCAATGGGTAGGTTTCAACTGCCCACAAGAACCATATATTTTGGGAGAGCCCTTGTGCTAAAATAAATTTTCTTGGAGTAGAAGCAATGTGGACGGCCAGATGGACCACATATAAAATGACACTTTACTACTCCTATGCAGATTATGTTTTCATTAAGGTCTTACTTGCAGATAGCTTATGAAATCTGGTTTTGTTCTGGTCAGTTTGGTGAATTCAGTTGAGTTTGGAGCAGATACAGAACAACTCTCACAATGAAAAGCATTTGATTAACTGAATAAGCTGACATAGGCTTATGCAGAGAACAGATTTAACAGACTTCCAGAGCTGGAGCTGAAACCACCTTTTCACTTTACACTTAGTTGATCAGAACAGCCTCAGGGAGCACGAATGCTGTCCACACCCACTGCTTCTTATGTCAACCACTACTTAGGACTGTACTGAGGTACTACTCATCTGGCAACTTTCAGGGGCACTAGGTAAAAAAACCCCAAATTTTCAGTTTGCAGTCATCAGGGAGTTCATATGCTGCATCAGTGCTGCTCACCTGAATTCCCTGGTGGACACAAGGGCTTATGTATAAGAATGCAAATATTACTTTTTCTTCTACCATGTAAGCCTGTTACTCCATATAGCAGCTGTAAATAGTGCTGACCTGATTACAGCCTTATTCTCATGTAATAATAATATTAATCCCATGAACTGGTATAGAAGTTCCCCAGCATTTTATCTGTATTACTGGATTCAGGATTATGGTCAGCTATCTGTAAGCAGTTTCTCAGGTATTGACTGGCCCAGACCTAAAAAGATCTTATTTTTAATGCAGCAATATAATACAGAGGTAAAATAAATCTCTGCATTATGAAATTAGCTGCTATGCTGTAGACAATCTACAGAAATAAGTGATTACCTCATTAACTAACGACCCCTGAGAAACAAACTCCAAATGTATGTTGTTTCTTAGCTACTGTTCCAGAGGGTGGCTCAATCTCTTAACTGAGCACAGTAAATACCTAATTAAATTAAACAGCCAACAAGCCTGAAAAAAATGTATTGAAAGCACTCTGCTTGATTACAGGCATTGGTCTGAAGGACACAGACCTATTGATCTGGTCAGCTTCAAGCTTGTTCACTTCACCCAATTTAATTTGAGAAGAACAATAACTGTATTTTAGTTCGATCTCCTTTCCCATTCTCCAGGGAAATAATCTGAAGCAATTCTGGAGTTCAGGTGGCATAGAGAAAATATTTAATATGTTAAAGAAAACATCCATTTTGTAGCAACTATGGACACAAAGTTACATTAAGAATGTAAATATGGTTTCTAGTGCAACAATTACATAGTGTGCAGACTGGGTCATAAGCCATGAACAAATTCTCTTGTGGAGGCAATAAATCAGTTGTTCTGCACATTCAGGATGATATTAAATACCGTATCTCAGTAGAGTCTTCTACAGATGCAAACTAAATGAAAACAACTGAAAAAAAACCCCCAACCCTTCCAGCTGTGCCCAAATATTAAGACTGCTTGATTTTGTTATGATCTGTGGTAATCCAACATTAATGCTTCATCTACTGGGCAGGACATCTATCCAATCTGCTCAAGAAGAATTTCCTTAATTAAAGAAGAATGGACATTTAAACTGGGCTTCTATACCAAGATAGCTCACAGTCTCTACAGAGCAATTCACAAGACCTACCCTCTCCAGGGTCACTGGGTTGAACCCAAGTTGGGTCACATTGTTGCTATCATCTGACAATTGCTCTGGCCACTTACAACAACAAACAAGTTGACCTTAATTCTGTTTCTGCTAGAGATGCTTTGGTAACAGGGAGGCATCAGGAACACATGCAGCATCCCTGCTAACAGTGCCACAGACAGGCCAGCAACTACCAGATCAGCATGATCTATCTATCCTCTCAATCCTAGGCCCTGTTTATACTAAAGAAATTTTGAAACGGCGAATAACCTAGCCAGTGTTTGTCTCCACAAATGCTTGATTCACTGAGGATTCCAATACAGACTGACCAAGTTAAGCAGCATCCACACAAGACAGAACTCAACAGCATTTTCCTCATCATCTAATCCAACCCTCTGATACTGCTGGCAGCCAGACAAAACATTACAGATTTGTGCAGAGATGCTAAGGTTAGCTCTAGAATCAATGCAGCTGTGTTAACTGGGGTTTTTTTTTGCCTTCCTTTGGATACAATCCTAATGTAGCGATCCTGGTTTTAATAGGTATCCATGCAGAGTCATACATTTCATTATACAAACATAACTTCATTATTTTAAAGCTCCATTCTGAAAGTAGTTATCCAGGAGCCTTACTTCTTACTGTTTCTTCAGAATCACAATCCTCTTGTCCATTGGTAATCTCATAGTCTAGTTTCTGGCCTAATATAGTCACAAGTGATTTATATTAATCTATTCTTGCTCCAGTTTTGTCCATAAATTTGCAGAGTCATTACTCCCATTCTTACTTGCTTTCTCCAGCACATGTAAAGAGAAATTTTGATTTTGCTTTGCCAAGTTGAAGAGGACAATCTCTAAGTCCTGCCTGGTGGATGAGGGGAAGGC
>NW_008676260.1:0-26590 GCF_000695815.1 Acanthisitta chloris
TAATAACAACAAGGAATGTCACTGATCAAAAAACCTTTTGCTAAAATATTAGTGTTCTCTTTCCTATGATAGCAAAGCTTTGGAAAAAGAAGAATGTAAAAGAAACTGTAAAATTTTAAAAAACACAACCAAATTATCCTTTGAAAAGGAGTAAGGTAACTTTAGAAGGCAATGACTTTGACAGATACATCACATACTCTATATAGAATTCACACATAATGACAACTGTGATACACAGATAGATGGTAGTCCACCTTGTGAGATCTATCTTTGCTTGTTAATTGGCATTGCAGCACTGTATTTGTTTTTCTAAGCAGTCAAGGTGATGTGCATTGCCCATCTGTATGTTCTTGGCAGAGACTAGGACAGAAGTAACACACGACTGAGCCAGGTGGACTGATCATGAGGTCAAATCCAAGAGCAACAGGACAATGCATGTTAGGTGGTGGTACACAATTATCATATCAATTGAAGAGCTGTCCTCAATCCCTGCTAGAAACAGGCCATTTCTAAAGCCTTAGCTGGGAAATGCCATCTATGCGATCAGCAAAGCACTTATCTCTGAGAACAGTGCAGGACATGAAAAGAATCAAACTCAGAGGGAACTTGGTCCCAATTCAAGGGGTTTGAAGTGTGAGAAGTCAGATAATTCAAACAGGGTGAAAACTGAAAGCATTTTTAGCTGGATATGCATCAGAAAGGTAATTAGATCCACCCATATATAGGATGAAATTGTGAAAGTGTTAGGGATTTTTTGTTATGGATTGTTTTTATTGATTTGTTAGTTTTGTGGGATCTTTTTATAGTCTGACCTTTAATTCCAACTACTCTTGAGATTGTGTGATATTAATCAGCATCACAAACCAAAACAGACGGTTCTGAGATCAAATGGTAGCATCATAGTTTCCAGGTCAATGCTGAAGCTGTCTAATTTCCCAGTAAATTGTGAAATGCTGGTCAGCAGCTGCAAAAACTTCGTGCCACAAAATAAACTTCAAGAGTAACATTTCCCTCTCCAGCACTATAATAACAACTAATTTAACAATCTTTCAGATTTCCTTATTTTGGAAAACCCAGCTATTTTAAGCCAACAATACTGATCTATTTGCAGTTCTAGAAAGAAGTTTAGCCCCGACATCTTAAAACAGAAGAGCATATCCTGATCCTAAACAAACACACCCCTCCTGTTCAGGGGAGTGGTCACTGAATAAAACCCAACCTTGGAATTTAAATGCATGGGGCTATTAATAAAATAGACTACTACTCAGTATTACAAGTACTTTACTCTTCAATCCTGAGAGCAATATTATGGCAGAAGGATGCAGCCAATTCTAAGAGGCAGCACACAACCTGGGCAATTTCAGAGCAGTGTCCTTCAAAGAGGAGCAGCACTTTCCATTGGGACACATTATGGCTCCATTCACATTACCCACTGAATCTGGCTGCAGAAATCCCTGCTCAGTGAATATAGCAGCAGTGTATGTTAAAACCAACAAAAATATTTTTTCTCTCTGTGTTTTTGTTTACTCTGGAGACAACTGCTCTTGTGTTTTTGTATTTCATGGGTCCATATTGCATAATCAACCTGCATTAAAGTCATACATTTTAGAAGTACAGGGGATATAGCTAAAAAGTGGCAACACTTTCTTACTTTGTTACCTCCCTAAATATTAAATCCTCACTTGAAGGAAAACAAGGCAGTTGCATGAGGAATACTGGGGAGTTGCAGGCAGTGAGTGTGGTGCAACATTTAGCTTGTGTTCCCCTTCCCATCTATCAGCTTTATGCATGGTCAGAATTAGAAAAAACAGCAAGAGGACCTCAAGAGAAGGCAAATATGATGGGGTAGGATATCACCTTGGTAAATAGGATATACTGTTTCAATTCACACAACATTTACAACTTCGGGGTAGTGAAAGCTCTATCATGTGCAGAGCCAGACAAAACTTGTAATTGACTAGATGAATCATTCTGATACATTACTCTTAACCCAGCACATGATCCTTGGAGGTCAAGGCCATGATTCCATCAAAATCCAAATTCGCTCTCAGACCATTCATCCATCCCAGTTAAGGAGAGGACACCTCTGTGCTAAGTACATAGCTGCACTGACTTTAGCAGACTTCTAGTCAGAATCAAACTTCCTTGTGGCAACAAGGAATTTGTTGCTTGAGCCAGCATAGGTCTGAAAAATGTAGTTAGAGATCTTTAGCTGCGATAAAATAGTAGAAGTGGGCTGTTTTCTACCTCTAGCAGGCGATTTTTAGAACTGAGTGCCTGCCACTTAAAGGAGTGAATCATGGAGTAAAGAGAACAAGCAAAAAGGAAAAGTTTATTTAATGTAAGAATTAGACTAAAGGTTTCTTGTCGACAACTTGGGTTTTTTTCCTGAAAAACACGAAGTAGACTAAGCAGAGAATCATGAGACCCATCAGAGAGATCCAGTAATGACAGAAATTCCAGAACTGTGCAGATGTATTTTTTTGGGAAATCTGAGATTCTAACACCAGTTGTTTATACTGGATTATCTCCTTTAGCATCAGCTGGAATCTAACACACATCCATCAGCAAAAAAATTCTAGAATTCCTACATAGTCAGAGTCTAATAATATTACTCCCAGTAGACCTTTCACAAACAGTTGTCTTCTATGTGGTTCCAATATACAATAGAAACAATTACCTTTTATTGAGGACTCTTTAAGATCTGTTATTTTAAAATATCTGAAACATAATAAATATGCTACATAATTTCTCGGTCGTATTGCTGAAATAAACTACCATAGCTTCACATTTAGTGAAGTGTGTTAGGTGCCAACCATTCACAGTGCAATGTCCTTGCTGATTTTTCTAAAATCAAAATATCTCTGACATCTTCTGGGTCTCTCCACTTTGCTCTTCTTATAAACCCCTGTCAACAGCTCAGAGACAGGCCATGTGCTCAGAAGCAGATAATGCATGTCAGGCTCTGTCTTCAAAACAGAGTCTGTGTAATTCAAAATAATTGTTGTTTGAACTACTGAAAATGAGTATGTGCTTAAGGAACAGTTACAAATGTTAGCCCAAAAAGTTTGCTTTGGCTAACACAGTTTGGATGGGTGGAATGCAGTGGGTATAATCCCAAGCCACCTACGATTATGAGAGTGCTTGTTAAACATTTCTTTTTTATGAAATATATAGTTTGGTTGTTTCTTACCTCTGTTTTTCCACTCCCTGCTGATTTACTGCATGGCTTTTATATAGGCAGCTGTCTGTTGTTGTGAAAACAATGCTGAGCTTGCAGCTTTATTTTGATTCTAAAGCTGAGCTGTTTTTAAGATGGAATTTAGCCATCTTCTGAGAAGTTATGTTACATGACTCTACAGGAGCGAGAAGGGGACTATGGGCTGTCAGTCCCATCTTCTACAGTCCAGGCAAACTAAAGAATGGCTGCAATGAGTTCTTTCACCTAAAATGTGTTCATTTCTTAACTGGAGAAAGAAGTTTGCCTACGGTGTTCAAAAATGTTTCAGTCTTACCAAGAGAGAATAGTTTTTAGCATGAATGTAGACAAGAGCTTGCTACTATCTAAGTTTTGCTTTTTTTTTTTCTCCCTAACCTTGCAGAAATTCATCGACTACAAAGCTATAAAGTATGGGCATATTCCTCACAAAGGCCAGGGATTATATTCTGCTGGCAGAGATCATGGCGAGAGTTGAGCTGTTGGTTTGTTTTTGACATCCAGACAAAGGCTAATTTTTACAGAGGTATCTGATTTTAGTTGAGAACCATACTATGTATTTCACTCACTTAAGGCTGACTTGAACTTCATTATAAGTAAGATCATGAAGACTTGGCTCTTGCTAAGGTTTCAGAAGATGGTTCCTCTAAAGACAACACAATAGCAGAAGAAAGAGCACAGGAAGAAAAGTTTTGAGCTTTCCCTGAACTTCAGCAGAAATTAACTCCTCTAGGTTCTTAGAAAAAAAATTCCTCCTTTATTTGGTACATCTCCAAAGGTTAGTAGGATAGAGTTCAATATACCACTAACTCTTAATTTCCTGAGAGAAATCCAAATGTGATACAAAGTGGTATGTAAATAATACTGTGGTCACCAACAGGATGCCGTAAAAAATGTGGTGGTGGGAAAAGCTGAGGGTAGATGACAGCTGTGAACAAGAGAAACCTCATTCTGCTGGTGCAGTGAATTTCCCACTATGCTTTCATTTACTCAGCAAATTACACAAGTTTTGCACTTACATAGTAACAAACTCCTCTCTGCATTTGATTCAGCATGTTACCTCAAAAAGCATCTTCAGACTGGTAGCAATAATAACAACAACAATCCTATGTAATGCCAAAAATTACAGCATCTTGAAATATATATAGATTTAAAACCATCATCCAATTCAGATTATTTATATACTTCACCTTTAATTTATATCCCTTTGTTTATAAAATTTCTTAGAGAAAGCTATAAAAGATTAACTGTGTAGGTTCCTATTCCTTTTACCAGTTTGGCAATGAGGAACAGCTCTTTAGCTGGATATCCAATGCACTTCTTCATAAAAAAATACAAGCTACAGAATGCAATGGAAATTTGAAAAAAAATTAAACAGAATGTGTACCTGCAGAAGCAATCTCTCAAAGGCAAGGAAGTTGTCCCACTTGGCAGTCTGGGGGTGTTTCAAAGTCTGGATCATGGCCAGCACAAGCTGTAGAAGACCACAATGGTTCTCCAAAGCTTTGAGATTATTTCTGAAAAGCTTAATGTAAGAGCTGAGCTGTTCTGGGGTGACTCTGCCTGTAGAAAGGTAAACAGGGCACAGTATTCAGTGATGGGAAATACAAATCTACATTTTTTAAATTATAGAGAACTTTAGAGGCTCTCTCCACTACGGGTCTGATTCTAGCTTCACTGCAATCACTGGGACCTTCAGTTGCAGCAACAGGTCAGGACAAAGACTTACTTTATCCTCAAACTGTGGCTTAAGGTATGTAGTATGGCAGATTTTGAACAATGCGTAACAGACGCTGACATAAAAACAGATGCTGACATGAAGAGTAATACAATATTTTGTTTTCAGACATAAGAGACGCATCCATTTAAGCTAGGGAAATAATACTTGATGACTACTTTGAAACAATCTTTGTGTTTTTACCAAAGGGAATTTGTGAGCCTTTTACCTTATACCAAACTCACACCCTCTCATCACTTCCTGAGGGTGCATTTTTGATCAGTCTTGGCTCCAAAAATAGATGTAATTATAGTGATGCAAGGAACTGTTTTCTAGAGCTGTTCTTGGAAGGGACACTTCCAAGGCATGACTCCTCAGTTTCTGAGATGCAGTAAGCATAGCATAATTTCACCAGCTACTTGAAAATAAACACCCCTGTGCCCATACATTGTCCTGTAGATCTCTCCTTATTAGAAAACCACAAAAGGTGCCATTTGGGCCACACAAATGCTACAGAATTAGCTGTTGTTCCATCCAACATTAAAGTGTCAGCTGAACTGCTCAACCAATTTATATTTTAGAAGAGATGTCTTTCAGGAAACAAGGTCTGTAGCAGCTCATTTGCCCCAAGAAAATTATCATAGACAATCACAACAATAGGCAGGGGAAAATGGTGTCAAAACACCTTCCCAGTTGCAAGTCTGGACTGAGTCCAGGGCTGGTTCCTGGTAGCCTGTAACAAGTCATCTTCCTCAAGCAGACCAGACCTGAAGAGGAGGGATATGTGAGACAGGCTGAGGAGGACCCTTTAACTTAAACAGGACAATCTTTGGTGCCAGGAAGACACTAGGCTGAGCTGATGCTAAGTGGTTCATTGCTTACACCACCAATCATTTCATTCAGGATTTTTCCATAAGGGAAAGATCTTGTAAAACTGCCACTGTGTTTATTCTCTGCATTTGGTTATATCATCACTTTACAAGGCTCCCCATCTGCCTCCATCCTTTCAGTATCCTATAAATGGTGAATAAATGATTCCAACAGTGAACAAATGTTGAAAGCTCTCTCTCTTAGCTTCAGAGATACCAAGGGCAGTTTTAGGAAGAGCATTTAAAATTGGGAAAGCTGCTAAATAAAGAAAAAAAGCACACAGGCTCTTTATGTGAATTTTAATGGAAAGCATCAAACCGAAAAGTCAGCAAATTAACACACAAATCAAGCTGACACCACTCAGTAGGCCGGAGGGCCGACAAAAGGCCTCCATGGTTAGCCCACATAGGCTAAAACAGCAACCAGGCCATGTGTGTTTTTAGACTAAACATTGGAGCTTTCAGCCTTGTTTTATTTCTTTTAAAGCTGTGTCAGGCAGATTTACACGGTGATTTGAAAACGTCAGTCCAGGATGCCTTGCAGCAAACCTTTGATAATGACTGCATTATTACCTAGAGCAGTGCTGATGCATTGTAGCATATTCAAAATCTGATAACTCACTTCAATTGAGAAAACATGCAGTTGCCAGCCCTTCCTTCATAGGAAACAGTAAAATAGGAGGGCTTTCAGGACTTCTGATTTCAATTTTTAAAAAAATAAATTCAGGAGTTTTGTTCCATTTTGTCCCTTGTAAAAGTGAATCCAGATGCAGCACTGGATCAGTCTGAGAGCCATTCAGCATCATTTTAGATAAACAATCAAATTCTTTCCCACCCTCAGAGTACCACCAAAAGAAAGTCCAATACACATGTAAATATAAGTAAAATCCTGACTTTAGCAAGTCATTAACAATACTCAGATTGGCATTAAGGAGTCCAGCATCACATCTGTGATATCTACAATATCCAAGGAACCACTCAAATCCAGGGTTTGCATGCCAATTTCAACACAGAAATCTCCCTGGACAGTTGGCTGATAAATACAACTATTCCAGTAGCTAAGGAAAGGAATTTGGGAAAGTGATCAGTGTAATCAGCAATTAAATTACTTTTCCTGAAGACTAAATCCTTACCCCCTTCCCTGCTGCTTGCTCACAAAGGCAGATTTCAACACAACAGACTAAATTTAATCTAATCTTAACCCTACCAGCCTCTTGGTTTTTTTAAAGCCCCTCCACTGTTTTAAGTCTTTTCATGTTGCAATGTGGCAGGCAGGTCCTAAGAAATCAAGAGGAGATAGATTTCAACCACACTGCCATGTTTCAACTGTCATTTTGTCCTTCTAAAAGCATATTCTGAGATTAGTGTAAGCACCTTGTCCTGCTCTCTTCTCATCTTCCTGCTCCATCACAGTCATACTGTGCTCCAAACTCTACATCCATGCATAGCCAGATATCTGTGGGCACTGAAGTCTGGCTTGTGAGGACTACATTATGCTGACACAGCACTTGATAATTTTTTAATTCCTGGATGTGGAAAGGAGAAACATGACCTTAACCAGCCTTAAGAGATTTAAAAATACTGATAGTCTTTCTTGCACAAATGCCACAAATTACATATAGTCTGGGAAATAACCTTTGCCATTAATAGTTATCGAGCAGCATGTGTAAAACAGGTACATTTGTCCCAAACTCTGTCAACTACATTAAATCCCAATACAGGACTTGATGAAAACAACATTTACTGAATGCAATATTAAAACAAAAGAAAGTAAACACACACACAAATCCCACCACCAGCAACAAAAGAAAGAAAGCAAACACACACACAAATCCCACCACCAATAGCAAAAAAACCACAAACCAACCCCACATTTCAAGGCTTCATGCCTCTTCCCAACTACAACAGAGAGGATAAAATAGGTAAGTGGTGACTAGGAAGTACATCACAGTGAAACTCAAAAGCTAATAGAATACAGGAGGATGGGGGGCCAGGAAGAAAAACAGTGAGTGATGCTGACAGACTGATGATATGCAGGAATTAATTCAGCTAAGAAACTATGAATGGGTACTTTGGCACAATCAACATATTTGTGCACTAATGCAAGAATCTTGGGCAACAGAATAAAAACATTGTGCAGGGAATGAAACTGGGAATTACAGAAGTAACAGAAACATGATGGACGAGGGACCAGTCTCACTACTGAAGGGCTAGTTCCACCCAAGAAACACTGAACGTTAGTGTGATGAAGTAGCTCTGTGTTTTCATACTCTGATCAACTGAGGAGAAAAAGGAAGAGATAACTGGAAGTAGTCTAGAACAGGAAAAGAGCAAACTAATATTTATGTCTGAGAAATGGTGAAGTTAGCTACCTTATTGGCTAATGTTGGGAGAATGAAAAGCTTCAGGACAAATGTGCAAGAAAAAAATAGCTTACAACACACAGAAAAGTAGGATAAAATGCAAAGTACATTTATCTAAGAATATCATGTCAATGAATGAATTATAATGCACATGGATTTATCTTAGCATTAATTATGCCATAACCATATTCAAGTGGGAAAAGAGTGGGATTAGAAGAATAGTAAGATACCTAAGAAAAATCCAAAAGTAAATGGCATATAACACACAATAGAGAAGTATTAGCATATAAAAAGAAAAAGTAAAGTAAGAGTGTTCTTGTGTGCACACGCACATATTTATAGTACAAATTTTGGTAATAAACAGTGCCAATGCTGTCAGAAGCTTGTGGAACATCATTAATATGGAGAAAGAGCAGAAGGCACAGCTGGAGTGTTTTGAGTATTGGACTAATGTAAGTGGGATGAAATTTAACAGTATAAAATGCAAAATTATGCATTTTGAGGGCAGGATAAGAGAGCATCTGCTGGAAACAATGAGTTAAAACCTGGAAACGATGGAAGAAGGAAACAATGTCTAGGCCTCCTCATTGTAAAAAAGCAGGTACAATGTGTACCAGGTTATACACTTACAGTAAAAACAGGGCCATGGAAATGCCTCAATACAAAGCCTGTCCCTACTGGAGCACTCTGCAGCTCAAATCCCTCCCATTCCTGGAAATTTAACTCAAAAATTGTGATGCATGCACAGGGAGGCTACTACAATGATTAGGGGGACATAGAACTAAAGTTAGGGAAGCAAAATAGAAATGCTTGGCTTATATGGGCTCCCTGCCCCAGCTGGAAAAAAAATGAGATCTCAACGAATGCATGAAAAACATTTACATTAAAGGTCAATACTGGTACTGCAACCTGTGGGGATAAATAATGCATGAATATATTTACACAAGATGTTAAGAAACATATCACTTAATCAATCAACTTCCAATAGTGGAGACAAACAAATTTAACTCGTTTTAAGGTGAGGTTTGATGAGTGTCTACCGTACAGTTGCATAAATGTTCACAAGACTTAATTCAATACAAATGGCCCCTTCAATCCTTCACTCCTAGGATAAATAATTTGCAAATATGTTGGGACATACAGATGTTGAGTCCTACCTCCAACTTTTAAGAATTCAGGGCAGATCCCAAAAGAACTACAGATCACTTTTGCCTACTTTTAAATTAGAGAAGCTGCAGCTTGCCTTTGTTTTGGTTTGGTTTTCTTTAATAATTAATTGAAATAAATAATTTGTTGTTAAACATGAAAATAGCAGCACTGAATACCAACATTTGCAACATTATAACATATAGGAAATGCACAGTTCATACTACATGTACAAATGATGTGCACAATTCAACTGAAGGGAAGAAATATTTCTATTACTAGTAAAATAGATCACTCAAGTTAGACATACTGTGGCAGAAATTACCAACAATATTAAAGATATTAAAGGCCTGTTAAAAACCTGGTTTTGAGTAGTGAGAGTAGAATGAGTGCAACAGAAAGACTTTCACCTCAACAGTTAAACAAAAAGTTAACTGGACAAACCAATTTTAGACACCAAGACGCAATTCAGCAGTATGACTTTTTTTCCATTTTAAATTAATGTTGAAGTCTATGTAGTGCAACGCAGGCATCACTTCAAGAATATAATTATTTTTCAAGACAGATTTACTAGTAGAAGTAATTTTTTTAAAAAAATCTGATTCCAAAAGTGAGTATTTTCTTTAACATAAAAATTTATGGATGACCGAGGTGTCTGAAGAGCAAAGGTCAGAATTATCAATGCGCTGTTCCAAACATACAGTTCTTATTTTTTCACATAACACTTAGTTAATTATCTCCAAAGGGACAAGAAAACAAGTAAGGAGGAAAGTACATTTTGTGACCAACTGAGTAAATAAGTGGATGCTCTTCCAAGACTGCAGGAACCGCCAAATACACACAGCTTTAAATTTTGCTCAGTTTTATGCAAGAACAGTTAGAGCTTCACTGGCTGGAGTGCTTTAGCTGAGGTCCATTTTTCACTTGAAAGAACCACAAATAAGAAATGATCTTGGCACACTTATGTTCACAGGCCAGATTTTTCAAGGCAGCAGAGGGCTGAAAAAATCCAGACAAATTGTTTTGCTCATCCACAGTCTTAGAGACACAGATCTACCTCTCCCAGTAGCTTGCCTCTGATCATGTCCAATGCCAGACACTTGCAAGGAATGTAGAAAGCTCTTGTACTCCACTAAGCCAACTAGGCAACTGTACTGCTAAGGGAGTTGGATATTTTGCAAACTAAGTGAGAGCAATTTAGTAGGACAGATGACACCCTTATGTCTCCTTGTTAATGTAATTTCCAGATGTTATTATTAACTCAAAATGCTTTTGTACTTGGGAAGTTTCAATAACAATCTTTAACAGCAAGTGCCATAACAAGAATTTGATCTAAATTTCTGTATACTTCAAAAGTCATCCAGTTCTTAAATTGTTAATAAAGAAGAGAACATCAACTAATCCCTAGTTCTCTGGAGAGATGAAAAGTAGGCCAATATGAGAAGCTGTTTGGCTGGCTTCTCCTGAATAAGGCTCTGGACCTGAAGAACTCTAAACCTTACAAGCAGACTGAAAGCAGATGTCCCAGGCTTGTTTCTAAGAGTGCACGCTCATCTCCCACAAACATGAACCCATCTGCTCTGGGGCTGATGGTCACTTGTAAGCCTCTCCCTTTGTTGTCACATAGATACACCAAGAACAAATAAAGCTGGACTTGATTCACTCTTCAACTTGCACTCACCGTGTGAGTTGGAACATCTAAATGGACTTGGCTGCAGTCTCATTAGCTGTAGCACCGAGTTAGTAATCTCAAAAGTCGTTTATTATTTATCACTAGATGTGTGGTATCATTAAATCCTTGTTTTAACAGTGTTCCTTATACAGATCATTTATATTCACCCAAGTGCCATATGCTTTGTTAGCCCTCTCTCCTAATTAGTCTTTTATTACAAAATGGAAACCATGCTTAAATATCAGTTCTGTTAACTATTCTTTCGAAATTCTTTTACGTGCCTTAAAACAAATAAAACCTAATCAATTAGGTGGAACAAATATAACTAAAGCACTCTAATGAAATCATCAGGATTTTCAGTTCTAGGCACGTAAATGCAGATGCCGAAATATGGCCCCAGTTCTGATTTATGACTCCTTGATCATGTACAGTTTCATGTTTCCCAATCCATCCTGAAGGCTTTGACAAATATAACTGGTAGTTTAAGTGTCTCAATATTGATTATTTTTTTCTTTTCTGTCCTTCAGAGCTTTGCTTTTAAACATTCTGGCCTTTCAAACTTTTTGCCTTCTTTGTGCACTCTACCATTCAGTCTTCCCTCTTTTAATTATTAAATCAGTATGCACAAAAAAAGTAACAACCATCTCTAGCCAGTGTCTATAATATTCTCTGGTTGTCTTCCCAAATATTAATGCAAATTTCAGAACAGTTTGAATAAACAGGTGACATCTTATCTTCCATAATTAAGCTTGTGACATCTATACTAAACTTCCAATTTAATACTGGAATGCCAGAGTTTCTCAAATACTTTTCTTAATCTTGACTAAATATGTATTGTGGTTATATTTTATTATTTACTTTTCACATCTTCCACCAAGTTAATAAATACTGAATACTAGGCCAAGTCCCAAACAAAGAGTCCTCAGCCCTAAAAACTTAGCAACCCTTGAAAATAGTAATTCACTGTGACTGTAAAGGGACTTGAAATCTGCAGATTTGGTTAAATTATCTCCAGAATGTTTTAAACTTCTTACAGAAATGAATCAACTTGTTTGTCTTAAAATAACATTCCCAAAGGACTTCAGGTGGCTTGTGCACGTCCTCATTTAGCACTATGACATATGTTTTCAGACACTGAAGTACTTCATTGTGTTCTTGACACGCCGTCCCAGAGAGAGGGAGGGCATTGTTCTTCTTTGGTACTGATTATTTCTCAAATGATTTCTGGAAAACTCTGCAGCTGAGAATATTCTAACAATCATTTTGGGTGGTAAGCAAATAAATAGGGATGGAAAACATGATGATGATGAGTACGTACATATGTAATTCACCATGTCTCTTGTGTATAGAGTCATCCTTTGCAAGACTGAATGAAGAGAAACAATTATGCTTGGAAAAAAAAGAACAGAGCAAACCACCCAGTTTTACTGAATTGCTATGTCCCACCCCAAGTTTTACACTTAGAGACTTTGTAAGCATGCCAGCATGTACTGTATCTTTGGTTTAAATCCCTTGGCATAGGCTGTTCTCAGAGACACTTTGCTCTGTTACTTCTACATCACTTTCAGACACTTTCTTCAAGTTTGTTCCCCCTCCTTTTTTTTAACTAGAGGGCTTCTTTTTGAACATAAAGAAATTCTGAAGTCCTTTCTGTGACCCTAAGACAGACAAAGCACAGTACTTAGTGCTGATATCCAGAACTGCCACAGTGTTCCAGAGAAATGCAGGTGCCACGTGTTTGCACTGCATATCAAGCAGACACCAGAATCAGCATCTCCCAACCCATACTCATCAGCTCTCCTGCTGACCTGATGCACCCTATGAAACAAAGATATCACAGTGCACATAAGTTGTACATTATTTTTAACCAGGCTGCTTCCCCACAGATACAAATAACAGCATTTGCTTTGAATTTAATTTTCTGAGACTTAAGAAACACATTTTATTTTTCAACCAGGTACAAAGAGGCTTAAGGGACTTGCTCTTGTGTTTTTAACCATGTCTTGACCATCACAAATGGACAGTCTACTAGCACAGTGACTTTTTTTTTTTTAACTTCAAATTTAAAATATTTACTTTCAAGATTGAGAAGATATACTAGAAATCAACATCAGCAAAAAATAATGTAAGCTTAGTGAGTAAAAAAATCTCTGGTGTTTGCCTTTGAAAAAAACCCCAAATAAATTTTAACAGAAAACAGAAGATGGCAATACAATTACTTATTTTCAGGAAGTTGTATCAGCATTCAGTAACTAATGAATAGTATCTTTAATACCTTATTTTATATATATGCATGTGAGTGTATATATAATCAGCTTATTTCTACAGAGGTAGACTTCTGATCTAGTTTTACACTTACTATTGACTGATGAGTACTCAAAAACTGGAAGCAGCATTTCAACCTTTCCTGGGCAATTTGGTTTGTTTGATATAGAAGTTGTTTAGACATGTTAAGAACACTGACTCGCTCTCACTAGATTCCAGAAAATGAAGTAACATTAGTGTGAAATCTTTCCAACAATACTAGTTATCAGTATATGTGCAAGTAAATGCTATTTAAATTTTCAAGCTTTTAACTCAATGCCATTTTCTCTTAATTTAAACAGAATAAAATAATTAATAACAGCATACATTTACATTAAAACTTTGTTTCAAAACTTCACAAATGTTTATCTGCACATTCATGATTACTCCCAACTTTTGTGAACTTCATCTAAGCTGCCTAGAGAAAGACCACGATAACTCAGGCTTTTCACTATACTTTCATTAAGAGAAAAAGACTTCATACTGAAGTCATTCATATAAGCTTTGCAGTATTACATTAGCAAATAATATAAATAATGAAATGATATATTTGCAGAGCTCCTGCATGTGCAACACACTTGTGTTTACTTTTAAACTTTTAAGATTTATCTTCAATTATAATCATAACCAGACACGAAAGGAGGCCCCAAATACATATTTAAGTGTTTGGGTTTACTGTCAAGAAAAAAAGGTTCATGTAAAAATAATCAAAACATTAAACTTTTATCCAAAAAACTCTGGACACATAGAAAGACTATTGCCACTCTATTTCCTTCTTAAATTAACAGGAAGGTTAACCAAATAGTCCTGCATCCATGTGCCAACTACAATTTAATCAAAGAAAACATACTACCAGCATATTTATTTGTTTCCCATCACTGCACAGGGTTCCATGTTTCACTTCCACCTGCTAACTGTTTTATAGCAGTGAAGTGCAGAGTAAATGAGATATGAGACACAACTATGATATGCTTCACAAATTTATTAGTGCTTGAACCATTACCTAACTTATGTCACAAGACACTATTTAGCACTGAACTAATTCACTGAACTATATTCACTGAACAAGAGACAGTTGAGACAAAAACACCTTTACTGAGACTTCGTGAACTAACTTAACCTAGGAGCTGTTATTTCTGCAAGAATATGATGCAATAAAATTAGAAATATTTTTTTTTAAAAATTCAACAAGACATTACAGTACTTGACACTTCAGAACCAGCTGAAGTCTTTCTTTCAACTTAATTCAAGAGTGAACAGTCCCAATACTACACTTCTGTTTTTAAGGTAAATTTACACAATTAATAACACAGTAGTCATTGATCAAGCAAACAAGCAAAAAACCCTAACCCAAACCAACCCACAACACTGAAAACAAATTTGAACAACACTTGATTTGCTTAACAAGGAGCCAGTGGGGTTGCATATTCCAAGTCATTCTTTTCATCTCTACAACTAAGATGAGGATTTGGTACTATTTTTCAGATAGGATGTGTGAATGACACAGATGGTCTATCACCATTTTTTCCCTCTCTTTTCATCTCATTAAGGTGGATTTAAGTGTGTACATTTCCTGGAAAAAAATGCAGAATATCAAATTGATACTCTGCCATTAAAGACATACAAACCAGTGCACAAATAACAGGTACATGTGAAGTGGTGTTTTCCCCAAGTGATAAAGGAAAAGAGCCCACTGAAAAACAATTCAGTAGGCAAAGGAGGGAGGTGAGCATGAACAGGTAAGAGACAAAGGGAAGAAACTGGTAAGTTGCTACAATAACAAGAACAAAAAAAAAACAAAAAGAAGAATTGAGTGAACTGGCTGAGCAGACACAAGATTGATAGAGCTGGATAAGAACAAGCTACCTACAGCTGCCATTTTGTTCTAGACTTTCCTTCTTCTTCATGACACATACTGCATTGCTCCACCAGTTAAGAGCTCCTTCATTTTTAAGCTCATTTGTATTAAAGCATCACTGTCTGTGTTTGGGCCTGGCACAGTACCTGTTTTCCAGTACTCAAGCTTTTGCCCAAGTAAAATAAATGCAGTTAGCAACAGTAAAGTTAACTAACTGCACACAAGAAGTCCACTCATTATTACATATTGCCAGTGTTTGTGCAAAAGTCCAACAAGGATTAAAATTTATTATTTGCTAGCATAACATTTCAACATTTGGGACACAGCAGTTTTCAGTTCTCTTTTCAACTGTAGAAACAATAGCACTCACTAAGAACACATTTCATGGATGACTGTAGACTTTAGCAAAGCTTTTGCCACACTACACATGCTGGTTTGCTGCAGAGTCTTCTTTTTCGAGCCTTTATTTCAAATTTTCCAGTGATTCTTTCATTTGCAATAGTCTAACACTGGATCTGTGACCTAAACCCTTCAAAGTTCAGGATTAAATGTGTCTATCCAGTTGAACATGAATCAGCCATATGCCCTTGCATCAACGGAAGTGAACCACGTACTAGGTAGCATCAGCACAAATGCAGCAATAGGCAGAGGGAAGTGATTGTAAGTCTTTACTTAGTACTTTGTGAGCCAGTATCTGGAGTATGAAGTTTTAGGCTCCACAGTACAAGACACACTAGAGCAGCTCCAGAGAAGGGTCACTACTATGACTTAGGAGACCAGAGAAAATGATGCACAAGTAAAGGCTAAAGGAGATGGGTTTGCTTAATCTCAAGATATAAAAGCAGTGAGGGGTGTTACTTAACTGTCTTCAAGGATGTAACAGGGAAGACTGAATTAGATTTCTTGGAGGTGCACAGTGAGAGGACAAAAACCAATGCTCACACACTGCTGCAAGTGAAAAATCAAACCATCCACAAAGAACATTTTTTCCACAAGAGTGGTTAAGACTGGTGTAGGGTACCCAGACAGGCTGTAGAATTGCCATCTTTGGACATATTCAAAATTCAGCAGAACAAGGTCCAACAGATCTAGCTTAACCCTTCATCTGTTCCTGGTTTGAGCAGAGGGTTGGACTAGATGAACTCCAGAGATCCCTTCCAACCCAAGATTATTCTACAGTTCATCCTTATTTGTTGATACCACTCATTCCGTGCTATGATGGAAACAGTCATCAAAAAGGGCAAACTTCCTGCCAAGCCTTTTCAGTCAACTTCATATAACATAATTCTTTCTCTGGTATGCACTTGATAAGAAAGAACGCGCATCTGTGCTCTCAGAATTAGCCTTCTGCCACTCTGTTGCCTCCACACTAAAAGCTTTTTTCAAGGCTAGTAAGCACTCCATTCACTGTCCAACACGCACAGGATTCACACCAAGAGCAGAAGTATTTGCTCCTCATAAATCAAATGTTTCTTTTAACTATAGGGACCTATATGGGCTAGAGAGCAAAGAAGGGATAGATAAATTGAAAAATACGCCTGGAGACGTCACATGTCACATATTTCCAGTTAATCTAAGGTATGTTTGTTTTTTCTTATGAGTAACAGTTTTGAGCTCTCAAGGATGCTACTCCGTGTATCAGCAGGTGAAAGTGAAAAAACTTAACTGGCACACCATCCAACTTGGAAGAAGTATAATGATTAGTGCAAAGATGGTTCCTCAGCTGGTGATGCTTCTAAACAACACTACACACAAATGCAGTGTTACTGAAGAAAACCAAACTTTTGTTCCTGAATATCTCTCCATCTTAGCTATTTTGTCAGATCTCCTGAAAAATTTCATGAATGATATTCATGAAATTCATGAATGCGATGAAGGATATTGATATTTCTTGACAGGAATATCAATATCCTTCATCTATTTATGTTACATCTCACGAGTTACAGGGATTATCTGAAAAGTTCAGTTGCTTAAGAAAAACAACAGAAGGCTACAAACTCTTTGCACATCTGGAGCTTGGAGCAACACTTGTATCCTAGGCTGGCAAATCCAGACAACTATCAGAAGAGGGGATCCATTTAGCTAGCTAGGTGAACCCTCCACAGGGCCGAAGCCCTGAACTTCAGGCTCATGTAACACTGCAGGGTGAAACAGCCATAATATCAATTTCTTTCTACAGTTCTCTATGTAGTAATTACTATTCAGAGAGACTGTCTTCATCAACCATTATGAGGGAAAGCCTAACCCCACTATAGTCAAAGAGCATTCCCCTGGAAATGCAAAGGCCTATACAGAAGCCTCTCAATTAGGAACAAATCCAAAACTTACAGAAACACTTCAAAGTCTTCAAAAACATTTAGCACACTGAGAAGCAAAAAGTCTTCCTGCCTCCGGGGGTGGGTGATGCAACAAAACATCTGCTATATTGACCATCACTGAGGTTGGGAACATTTGCTTCAGGTCAAGACTACATTTTTAGTTACACTATAGGGAGACATCAGGAACTCAGTATTGCAATAGGCTGGAAAAACCTAATCCACTTGGCTACATAGCCCCACACTGCAGGACTTCTGTTACTTTTGATGAGAAAAAGAGCAGACTAATTTAACTCAGGAACCGCCTGCTCAGGATCCAGGCTGCACAAAGGAAGGAGTTCAGATCTGAGAAAAGCAGCACCCCCTCTCCTTGGAAAAATGCCCTAAGAAGACAAGGGAGTCATCAGAGCAGCACTGTGAGACCCACCACCAGAAATTTGGGACTCCTCAGGCTAAGCCAGGCCTGTTTCAATTGACTTGGTACAGGAAACCACTTGCTTCATGAGGATGCCTGGAGGGAAACTTACTGCTGCCCCACTGATTCTGCAGCTTGCTCTCCCGAAGGATCTGGAGATCAAGTAAGCAGGCATCAGAGAAATATACCCAAACATCCTAAGAACCAGTCTACAACATGATCTCCTCTCTGCAAAACAGTGGGCCATAGTGTCTCCCAAGCCCAGCTGTTACCCCAGTACAAATCACCTACCCAGAGAAACACTGCAGAATGGATTCAAATACCCTGCAGACCACATTGCGCTCTGCAGTGATGGATGATCTGCATTTTAATTCTCTTGTAAGGACTTCAGACTCAGACTGACACTGTCTTACTACGTGTCTCTATCACAGAGTCCTAATGGTTGGCCAGGGTGGATTTTAGATACCTGAGATCAGATTTGATTTATCTAGAAAGATATGCATGTACTTACTTAATTACAGCTCATTTTCTTAGCTGGTAGCTTTTATCCCTTAAGTTTATTCCAGAAATTGATGGTATTGAATTTTGAATATTTTTACATTGATCTTGTAAAGAACAAATAGCATGTTAAACACTCTTACAGTCTGATGCAACTTTTCATTTAGAAAGAAAAAAATGCACATTTTATATTCCTTATATTTTTAGATAAAGTTTTGATCTACATTTTCCTGTCCATTTTAAGGTATTGTTCTAACTCAAAATGTTATATCACATCTCTAGGCTAAAATCTCAGCATTTTTCCATTTCTACCCAAACAAATATTGGGGTTTAACTCAATCTATACAAACCAGCCCATTTGAAAAAGTTACAGTACTCCTCTTTATTCTACAAAGTCTGAGGCTTTGCTAGTTTTATAGTGAGCTTGGGTTTTAAAACTGCATTTGTACAGTTCAAATGGAAAAAAAACAAATGGCTTTTCTTCTGCTAACAAGAGCTGGTGTAACAGCACACAGCACTTTGTTTCTGTTACTCTACCAGTGTTTCATCAGTCTCCATGCCAGTAAAAAGACACAATAAAGGAATTCAGACTCGATCAAGGTTTACAGTGCTCTTTTCAAACAGAAGAGCAAGGGTGTTGTGAAAGTCACAAAAGAACATTTGTAGCAAAGTTTTTACCACTGCCAAATACTATGCTAATAGCAAAGCTTTCAGCAAGAGATTCACAAGCTGCCATGCTCAGAGGATGATTAAGATATGCATCAGACCTATGAAGAATGGAATGGGAAGTAGAAGAATGGAAAAAGCAGCAACCTTTCCACTGCCTCAGAGCAGCCTCCCTACAGTCCCTTACTAAGAGGTGGGCAGAAGTAATCCCTTTCCAGTATTTACAATCTCAGTTGAATTTAGCACAATGCTATAAATCTCATTGAAAAGCTATTAAGACAATCTTCTAAATTGTCTTCCAAAGAGCTAAAAAGCTCTTAAATCTCTTAGAGGAGATTTAATTCTTCAAATAAAGTACACTTTTTTCAAATGCCAGGATTTTTATTATGCCAACATAATTTACACCTACACGTTTACTGCATGCAATTCTGATGTCCTAAACATAAGAAGGACATGGAAATGTTGGAGCAAGTTCAGAGGAGGCCACCAAGTTGATAAGAGGACTGGAGCATCTCCCCTATGAAGACAGTCTGAGGGAGTTGGGGCTGTTCAGCCTGGAGAAGAGAAGACTGTGTGGAGACCTCAGAGCAATTTTCAATATCTGAAGGGCCTACAAGGAGCAGGAGAGGGACTCTGTGTTAGGAACTGCAGTGATAGGACACGGGGTAATGGGTTCAAATTGAAGGAGGGGAAGTTTAGGTTAGATATTAGAAAAAAGGTTTTTCCTGTGAGGGTGGTGAGATGCTGGAACAGGTTGCCCAGGGATGTAGTGGCTGCCCCAACCCTGGCAGTGTTCAAGGCCAGGTTGGATGAAGCCTTGAGCAACTTGATCTAGTGGGAGGTGTCCGTGCCCAGGGCAGGGAGAGTTGGGACTAGATGATCTGTAAGGTCCATTTCAACCCTTAAATTCTATGATTCTATGATTTACACCTATGCAATGGGATATCTGACTGGAACTTGGTGAGTGTTTATCAGCATTTACCTGGGTATCTAAAACACAAATGCAACTGCCTCAGAGGCAAAATGGAACTGATGAAGTTGTTTGTTGGCTATTGTTTTTGTTTAAAGTGTGTGTATCTAGATTGGCATGGAATATTTTAATGCCTCTCTATCTAAACGGCATCTAGAAAAGGGCAGCTCTACCTGATTACATGCAAACACATACTGTGTTGGGAAGTGTAGCTAGCTGAAAGGGTTAAGGCAAAACTTAGATGTAACTACTATGATAGTAACATGGTTTCAGTGCATTTATATCATCCTGTAAAGGAGCTCATGTCAGCATACCCACAGTAAGCAATACACAACAAATACTCCCCAAAATACCAGCAGCACTACTCAACTCCTCAGGAAATGACATTTTAAAAACCATTATACTCATATATGTATTTATGGATGGAACCGATTAAACAGCATGTAAACCAGATGGAGCACACGTAAAGCTCCATGCTGCCTGAAATTCTGCACAATGCTTATGTCTGCCCCCTCCAGGGCTGACCTCAGAAATCCAAATATGTTAAAAGCCTATACAGCTCAGGTTTTGTTCTGTACATAAAGGGCAAAGTAGCTCCACAGTTTTGTCTCCTAGTTGGTTTGATGGATCAACTCTTGGCACTGTCTCCATCTGTGATGTGGTTCCCTAAGACTTGCAATTTTTCTTTGAAAAAGAAACAGGATTTTAAAATGCTTTCAGTGAATGGCTCTGGACAGCTTCCTGCCCTCTGTCACTTGCCGAAGTTTGTAACAACAATATAGTTCTTTCCCTCACAAAGTGAGTGACAGGCAAAATATACACTTTCCTCAGACATACATGGAAGGAAAAGAGAAAAAACAGGCAAACCTTCCTTGAAGATGGTATAAGACCACTTAATGATCCACCTGAAAACCTGAGTATGAAACAAATACAGAAAAAGGCAAGAATCCTGCCCTATTTATATATGGAGATGGTCTGCAATTTGAAACTGGGCTTGCCCCAAGAGTCCCTCCACCAGAACTTTCACCTTCTTTCCAAGCTGAACCCTTTTGAAACCAATAGGACTTCCAGACATCTCCACGACTACTTCCCATGAAGTGAAAGCTTTAGCTGTATGTCCTCCCACAACCAGCAGAGCTCTTGCCACATGCAGCCAGGCAAAAAAGGAGGAAAGCTGGGTGTCAGGCACGCTGCTTGCAGGGGAAACGTGGGCAAACACATGCACACCTGAGAGCAACGAGCAGCCTTTCAAAGCCCAGAAAACAACAGAATTTATTTTCCTTACACCAAAAATACAGAAACAGGATGGGATCGGGTTTCTTATCACTACACAGGGCTTCCATGCTGCCAGTGTCACATGTGATGCAGTTTTTCAGGCAGGTGGCCACTGCAGGAGGGCTCAGCTATACCAAATGGAATTCAAAGCTTTGCTTTCAAATGTAATTCACTCCTTATTTCCAGGGTGAAAAAAGCAAAAAAGTAGTAGTAAAGAAAATAGTCTTACCATCTGACACAGCTGGTCTTAGTAAAGAGAGTAAGAGGCAACTTTCATGACAGAAAAACTCTCTGACATTTAATATTAGGGCCATAAAATCTCAGAAAATACCCTAAGTGTTGGGAAAACAAATGTGCAATCCACCAAGATCTTCCAATACAGTCAAAACCTGAGGTAAAAATCATAAAAACTCAAGTCTAACCACAGAGCAGAGTGAAAGCATTTCCCTCCTCTCCAGCCAGTATTGCCTCATATCACAGCTGCAGTGGAAGGAGCCTTTCAACAAAACACAGCTACTGGGACCAGAACAGGCCACTAGAATATTTTCCATCTCAGCAAACACAGCAGTTGATAAACAACATGAATTCCAGCTTCCCTACAAAGAACTAAAATGTTCTGTAGCATGATGAACAAGCAATGAATACTGTAAAGATGCAGGTCTGTTTTAAAATGTCATTAACAAAGATACGTCATTGCACAATGTGATATCTGGGCCTGAGTTTCAGCTCTTCTGCATTTATGCTCAATAAGAGGTTTTTCATTTTGGTGACTGTAGTGCCCTCCTTTCCTTGCTTCTCATTTTATCCCTACTTATCATTTACAAGACTGCCTGAAATTTTATTTCACTCTCTGAAGTTTACAAAGTTTACCCTTTACAAAGTTAACAACTGATTATGATTCTAAAGTAAGATAAATATCCAATTCACAAAATAAACAACAAAGTTCCATAAACTAAATTACATCTACCTTTAAAAGAAACATCCAAAACAATGAAACAAATCAGACATTGTTTCACCATCAGCTCCTAAATGTTTCTATATAGTGCTGTATTGGGCCATTTAGACTGCCATCAGTAAGTGTCAGCTACTATGATTAAGAAACAGGTCATTGCAGCCTTCACTGGATACTACAGGAAGGGGAGACAGAGGAAAGTGGCTAATCTAACCATTCACACAAAGGAGCAATGATGGTAGATGGATTGTTATCTCTCAAAAATTGCTCAAATACAATTACTTTTATAATAAAGATTAATTTCAACATTAATAATAAATTTTTTGCAGCATATGTCATAGAAAAACAGTGGGGGCTTCTTAATGTTATTATGGTGACTATTCACACACACACATTATCAGTGAAAGTTTAAACAAGATTTTATTATTTTCTGTGCCTTGCCTCCTGCAGAAAAATTTCTAATAGCCCTCTCACAGCTGCTCCTTTTCCATTTCTTTAAAACAGCTTACATTATTACTGTTGCAGAAATCTGGTATTTCTGATTAATAATCTCCTAAACGCATGTTCTAGGTATTTGTAAAGACCATACCATACATTAAATGTTATAGTTGTTAAGAGTTCGTGAGTTGGCTGTACATCTAATTCTTCTACAATATCTTGGCAGTTTATTCTGGAGTCACAGATAAAAGTCTATTACTCTTATTCCATGAGGATCTTTCTTGATGAAAAGTTCAGCATAAAATAGTCCTAGAGTACACAGAATGCAAAGAAATATTGCTCCATAGAGCAATACCAGTTTTTATAAGCCTAATTATTTTATCAATTCCTACCTGTCACTGAGTATGGTATATAGTGAGAATGAGGTTCTAAAGGAGCTATGGAATGCCATTATGTTATAATCTGTATCTCCAATAAAAATTTGGGTTTAAAGAGTGCCCAGACAAGGTTTTCAGCTTAAACTCTCTTGAGCCAGGCAGTCTTAACTCACATAAACCTCACTACCTATGTAATATAACTACCACCTCTATAATGCAATCATGTGCAAGCTCTGTATGACTTCCTGCAGACCAGCTGCTATTTACAATTCCTGCTTTCAGGACACAAATACTGATGACTTTCTAAGGAAACCCAGATTTGCATGCCTTGCAAAAATAAAGACAAGTAGCACTGCTAACCATTTGCATGCCTTTATAACCCTCTTTCATAGACCTCCATTGCTTCATCACAGCTCTCAATTTTTTTAAGGCTGTTGTATTTCAAAAAAAGTTAAAAAGGACTGGCTCTCACTCATATACCAGAAAGATCATATGGTAGCCACAACGCTCACCTGAAATCTCTTGACAATGATGGGGATGAACCAAGGATGGGTGAGTTTTCCACAAGAGGGTTACATGGAAAAAGAGGAGCTGACATAATCTTTCACAGTGCCACTACATAATGAAGGGTCTGTCACATTACTCACCCATGCTCATTTTAATAGGTAAATTTTCTCTGCTTGCAGCCTCCACAAGGTGTCTCCTGGCCTCCATCACAGCTTCCTTTTGTTTGAGGTTCATGAAGGACTCCCAGAGAGCTCTGGCAGCTGGATCACTATAAGAAAAAGACAGGGTTACACTAAACATTGCTTGAATAATGGAGCAAGCTTAAGACAACATTTATATTTTGAGAGGAGTGCTTCTACTTTGTAACTTCTCTGAGGTGGGCAGAATGCAAGCAAAAATAAAGTGATACAAAAGCTTGATTTTTCTTAGCAAAACAGTTGCTGCAGTTTTACAGAAAAGAAGCTAAATATTTTGCTACCAATTATAAAGCACTAGAACTCACATGCAATAAATAAGCATGTCATCCTCAAAGTAACTACTACTGTTCAACCATGGGAATATCAGAAACAGTCCAAAGTTCGTCAGTTACCAAAACACTATGGAAAGGACAGGCTCTAATTTTCCCATGAGAGATTAAATCCCAAAGCTGGTACTTCCAAGGCTGAAGACTGCTGGCATGAATTGATGAACTACTGCCACTTTGGGTTTCATAGATTCTCCATATATGAAAAGGATAATCCATAACAGAATGTAACTGTCTTTATTATTTCTGTATTTACAGATTTCCTTTTAATCATTGCTGTTGCTAAACTTAAATTGGGCATTTGTGCAGCTGATCTGCACTCAGTTCCCTGTCACTCTTCTCTCTCCTCCAGGATACTGCATTTGTTGCTGATGTGAATGAATTTGGTGTTTTCTGAGTGTGGGGGAAGGAGAAGGGAGGAAAATCTCTTGCTTGAGGGTAAAGCCACACATTGGAATTTACTATCTTGGATTTTTTTTAAATTTATTTTCTGTTTTAAAGGAAAAGGTTCCCTGTGTTTTTCCCTCAGGAGGTATTTTACTCCCAAATACATTTCGATGTCACTTACAACATGCTTATAAACATGCCAAAACAAGCTTTGTTTCATGGGAAATAAACACCCCGATAATTCATTGATACCCATACAGAGCAGCAGTGCTTGTGCTCTGCTGCAACAGCAGGAGTGTATTCAGCTAATCTGTGCTGTCTTGCAAACCAGGTAAGGGGATGGCTAAGCCCCACTCCTGACATCCCAAAAACCCACATCCTCTGTCAGAGCCTGAGTGGGTGGAAAGACTGTGGGAAGAAGGTTGAGCTACCCTTCTTCTGAACTAACCACAAATGAACAGGAAGAGCAAATTTTATCTTACTGCTACGCTTTAAGAAAGAAAAATGAAGGGCCTAAGACAGTCTTTCCATTCCTGTTTCACACAGTGCAACTCAACCTTCCCCCTCACAGAGGCTGGAGGCAGCACCTCCTAAAAGCATCCAGGGCATCTGCAGCAGCAATCTCTACTCCATCACCAAGTGTGATCTGACAGCTGAAGCTGTGACTGTTCATGGGCAGCAGCTCCAAGGGGATTCCTCACAAGAAAAAGCACACTGATATATAATATGAGATAGATTTCCAAAGCAACTACATACTTCAACAGGAAATAGGAAAAACTTCTTCATGGAAAGGCTTGTCAAGCATTGGAACAGGCACCCCAGGGCAGTGGTGGAGCAGATGGTGGAGCCATTTTTTGAACACTGGTAGTTGTTCAAAAAATGAGTAGATGTGACACTTTGTGATATGGTTAATGGGCATGGGAATACTCAGTCAAAGGTTGGACTTGATGACCTTGGAGGTCTTTTCAAACCTTAATGACTCTATCCTCAGGTATGATATTTTTACAGACCATCTACTCAATTATTATGATGCAGTCCTCCCCACCCAGCATCACTATTAAATGCAGCCTGTTGATCTTGTTCACATCACATTCACAGGGTATGTCTCACTGTCATTTACAATTGCACCTGAGGTTTGGATTTTACAAGGCCACTGCCTTGCCTGTTAACTAATTCCTTCCTGAACATGCAGCTCCTAAACCAAATCTATAGAGATCAGGAATTTGGCATAAACCAGCAGGGACCTAGCTTTAAAAATACATTTTTCCCTATTTGGAAGAAAAGTCAAGCTTCTTCCTAAGATTTGTAACCTGTTCTTATTTTCCCAATTCTCTTCATGGCTATCAATATAAGCAGGGAGTCTCACACAGAGACACTGGGAGCTAAGCCTTTCAAGCAAAGGAAAACAAGCAATATAATTAGGCTAAATAAAAGCCTTCCAAATTTTGCACAGGCTTTTGTAGTCTCATCTTTCTCACTCCTATACTTCACAAAGATACCTAGCAAATAGTAGTATGGAAAATTCATTCCAAAAGCATCTCCAGAGCCCAGTAGAAGTCAAAATGCACATGACAAGGTTACACCATTTTTCTACCTGTTATCCTTGCTTGCTGCTCTCCCTTTCCACACCATGTGTTGACCAGTCCTGCCACTTTAGATTGCAAGGTCTTTGAAAGCAATGTACACTGCATTTGTATAATCACTGCTACAAGTCTCTGTTTCAGCTGGTACTTCTACTTGTTAACAGTTTGACCTATAACACCCCTCCAAAATAACAGACTAATTATTTTAAACTAAACAAACAAAAAAGTGAGAATAAGTCATGCTCTAAGAAAACTAAAGGGGAGGGAAGAGTGTTGGTTTGTTTTTTGCTTTGTAAACTCATTCTTCCTCCTTTAGCCACAGTAGGTTTTCTTTAATCCCAAGGACCTAGGTTTGCAGGATCCCTGAGGGTTGCTTTAGCATACCAAAAATAGTAAAAAGCAAAACAACCATGGTGCAGCCTAAAAGCACATGGAGGTCGACCACACTCCTGTATGCCTGGATCTCTGTGTAACCCACTGAGTTTCTGTAGACATTTTTCTTCCCACCACTTTGCAGAATACCTAGTGGTTTGGGTAT
>NW_008676260.1:26669-33785 GCF_000695815.1 Acanthisitta chloris
CAGGATATATACATAAACAGGATGAAATCAATATATATCAGTAGCTAACAAAGTCAAGTGATGAGGTCAGTCCACAGAAACCAACAATTCCTAAGCTCAGCCATTTTTTGGAAATATAACAGGGAAAAAGAGCCACAAAGGTACTTGTATGAACTTTCTGAAAACACTTTTCCTGCTCCCCCCTACACCCCTTTCCGAGAAGGACTTTTGCTTTGAACAACTGCCCATTCTTAACATGCATCAGTGACAAGACAGAAATGGCTGCTGGGAATGAGTCAGTAGGATGCAGTACAGAGCTCTGGTGTTGCCTCTTGCCTGATCTGTTACCCCACAACATTTTCCTTTTAGAGATTTCTAACACTCAGAAAACATATTATCTTATCTTCCCCTTTTGGTGAGACATTTGTCTGCAACTGCCTTCCAGCTCTTGTCATGGTGCCTTTCGCCTCCTCTTTTTCCCATCTGCAGTTCCTCTGCTTTGGTCCGAATACCCTAATCCAGTGACACTGGTAATCAGTGATTGTATGGGATTCAGAATCCCAATTCAAATTTCTCCTTCCTCTTGCATTCCTTGACTTCCCAAGGATTATTTATTGATTTTACACATCATCTAGTGAACCACTGCGCTATGAAAGTAGTTCTCTGAAACTAATAATTTTATGCATTACGAAACCCTTAAAGATACTGTCTGAATTATTTTGCTTAAGAAAAAATTAATTCTTTACAGTTACACTACAATACAGCTCAGGAACTCAAAACCACCCTTCAAAATAAGCCTAACAAAATTAGGTCAATATTGCACTGCACACTTCTGTGCACTTCTATTAGAAAATGTTTTGCAGGGCATGGCAAGTCTGACAAAGTGAAGAGAATGCTAAACTTCAGGGGCTTCCTTGATTAACCAGTTATGCCAAGGTCAGAGTTTTGCTCATGAGTTTGATACCCTGTCCCTTCCTTTTATCATTATGGTCATTGTATCCAATCAACCAACCAACTCAAAAACCAGAAAGTAATAAAAACAAGTGTAGCAGTTACATGTAGGAAAACTGGAAGCTTATTAAACAAAAATATCACATTATGTCCAGAGATGAAGCTGAAGTCTCTGAAAAGTCTCACTAGCTACAGCTATGTCATTCAATATACATAAAGCAGAGTCTTTGGCAGACATCTGATAATTGCAAATTTCTCCCTTTGCACACAAATATCACATTTTTAATGAGCCATTCTCTGTTCCAAAACTAATTAAAATTTAACTGCATATAACTCGTACTTTAAAACAACAATTAAAAAGATCATAAAGGAAGAGGGAGAAATCTAGATGCCTAAAAGAAGCAGCTTCCCTACTTCTGGTATTTGCATACCAGTTTTCAAAGCTGAATCATGAAGACAAAGAGAGGAAAAGGACCAAATCATCAGACCCATAACTTATACAAATCCTAAAATGAAACATCAGCTGGCAATAGTGCCAGGAAAGAGGTGCTGATGAGAACCAGGTCAGGTAGACTGGGATGTTGCCTGCTGACTAATGATAGCTGCAAATGCTTCAAAGCAGGTATGCTTTCTTTAATCAATGATAGGAGAGATGAAAAAATAAAAATCAAGAATAGAACAAGTTAGACATGAAGTGGCTAGCTAGCCGACTCCCCAAATTTACAACAACCAAAGGAAAGACCCCAGGATGAAGTCTTGTTCACTGGCAACAAGATGCTAGGGTGAAAAAGCCAAAGCCTTGGGTAAGGGTGCAGTTTGCTAAGCAGTTCTTTAGGTGACAGTGTGCTAGTTTCAGCAACACTCACTCTGGGGAAATTTGGTCTCATTCCCATGGCACCTCTTTGAACTGTGGTAACACATTCCAGGGGGGACTATGCATTGTGGCAGACATGAAAAAGTTGGCAATTTTTAAACACAGCTCAGATCACTAAACTAATTTGCTCCATCTAGACATTTACAGGTTGATAATCGAATGCCTAGTCTTGCATCTGTTAAAACAATTGCAACTTACCCTCTTGATCTGACCTGGTCCAGTCCTGCAAGGACAATACTGCCCAGCCTATCTGACAGACAGAAGTGTCCCTCTCTGTGATCATCTGTAGGCTTAGTCTCAAAGCTATTCATTTTGCACAAAGCTGGGGAGAACAAGGAAGGTTGGTGGCACTATTATTAAGCTGGTAGTAGCAGTCTGGAAATTGGTGAAATCAAGCACTAGTCAATGGAGAGCAAACTCTTAGAGCAGATGCAAAACTAAAGTCAAAGACAGAAACTTGGGGGCATCTATTACCCTGGGAGGTCCAATATACAACACCACAGTTTTAACCCTGGCTGAAATGATAAGCCTCTTGCTTCACACCACTAGTACAGATACTTACTTCCCTTTGCTCCAGGTCTGGTCTATTACTGATAAGTTATTAAAATATGGTCTTCCAGGTCTCTAATGCAACAGCAAAAAGTCAAGAAGCAGGAAGTCCATACTAGAAAATACATCCATTCAATGACTACATGTTCCCCATTTACAATTATGTTTTCAGATGTACAACTAGACCAGTCCTAAGCATATGATATTGTATTGTATTATATTCTATTAACCCTTAGTATCTATAATACCAGTCTGGCAATATATTTCTCCAATCAAAATGAACAATTAACCAATAAAAACAAACACTCTTGTCCAAGCAGCATATGATCACCAAAATTATCAGCCACATCTGTAGTCTCTGGCAAGGTATTGCAAATTAATTTGATGTGATCTAATTTCCAGTCAAGGAAGATAAAATGACATGTACATTATCTATTACTGGATTTTTGCATGGACCTTTTTGCCTAACAGGACTGATTCAAGTCTTCCTGTTGTTTTCTTATAAAACACTGCCATTTCTATCAGTTACATGTAGCCCTTGCCCTGAAATGGCTTACTGAAAAACAGGTAGAGAGTCTCTTCCATAACTTTTCAAAGACCAAACTGAGAAATCAGTATCTACATACAGTTTCCTTCCCAGATCTCCTGTATCTCAAACCGAGAAAGAAAAATATGACTTTGTACAGTTTTACTTTGGTTTTAAACCTCTTGGGGTCAAGTGAAAGGACAGACTACATCAGAAACAGCAAATAACTAGGTGGAGGACATCACACAAGCAAGGTATTAAGGAAGAAAGAATAAGCAAATGTGGTTCTTTCTACACCTGGCAAGGGGCACAGGAGTTCAAAAAGCAATTTACTGAGGCAGGCTCTTAATAGGTGACTATTCTAACTGTGAGTGGGCTTCAAAAATTAATCAGTTGAAATGACAGAATTTCAGCGTAAGAGAGTAGTCCTGCTTGTACTTTTAGAGATAAAAAAGAGCAGAAGGAAAATTGTAATAGTCTCAACATGTGACAGATTCTGTGGTTATTGAATCAGCAAATCTTTCACTTTACGTCTATACAGCTTTACAGCTCAGCTGTGCCTGTGTATTTTCACAAGCAGAAGGGAGAAGGGAAAAATTCAGTAAAGATTAAATTAGAGTGTCATTAATACCACAAAGCTGCCCAAAACTGAGTGACTGCTAAAAAGAAGTAAGTGCACTGCCAAGTATTGCCTTTGCAATAACACACATTAGTTTCAAGACAACACAATATCCACAGAAAGTGCACAGCACTTCAAAAACCACCACCAGGTGGTCAGCAGACCATTACTGCAAAGGACAAATCCATTGTTGGCAATATGTCATTTGAATACTGATAAACCAAAGAGAAACCTGTGATAAGATGCAATGATTTGGCTATAAGCCTGAAGCAAGGGGCCACGTATCAAGAGACATCCTCCCTCATCCCATGGCCCTGCTGTGTCAGAGACAGTGGAGGCTGCACCACGACTACAAAAACCTCCAAAATTTTTATTTTCGGATAAATTTAAATTGCACATCCCCAGAAGGGACTAGCACTATTTCTAAGAGATTAAAATAAATTCTAAGTTTTAAAGTGTTTCTTAGCTGTGGACTGTAATTGTGCTGTTGGACATTTTGTATGGTTGGCAGATCTGCTCAGTCTGCTTAAATGCACCTCAGGCAGTAGAAATATGAATTATTTTACAATCTGTCCTAATCTTAGAAAAAAAGTAAACAGAAAGCTAATGTCATGTTGGTATTGTGCTCGCAGAAAACCGCAGGAGCATAGATTGACCACCTTTGCCATAGATTAGTAAAAATATTGCAGCGTGGCATAACTCACAAAATATTTTAAGAAACAAGCTCTTGGCAGCCCTTCAGCTTAGAACATTATTCTCACATCCTCACTTAGATGTGCGTTAAAAATGTCCTCTATGTATTGGTTTTTAAGATTACAACATGCAAATGGTAAAAAAAAAGTATTTCCAACAGCCAACAGTAAAGAACATAAATATGTTCCTGAATAATTTAACGGTTATTTCCCAGTTTCACTCCAAGCCCTCAAGCCACTTGGTGGGTGTAATCTGTCCTAGACTCAACTGTGGCTGTATACTTTGGCATCGAGTCAAAACAGAGAGGTTATTGTTTGATTTATATGCCAAGAGCCTCTTAGATAAAGGGCTAATGGCAGGCTGATAGCTTCAGCCTTTGCATGTGGTGTTTACACAGACCCTTCTTTCCTCTCCCTCCTTTCTGCATATACTCCAGGAAGGCTGTGTCACATCAAGATCAAGTTAATTAATTAACTCATACTAGAACAATTTGACTGATAAAACAGTGGATTCACTAAAGGTCATGGGGAGTGCTGTTAAAACACCAACTTTTCTGCCTCAACAACACATAAGGTTTTGAAATTTGCATTTTTTCACACTGCAAACAGCAACTTTGAAGAAATAATCCCACTAAAAAAAACAGATGAAAGAAGCTATGAGAAATGAATCTGTCAATTAAAGTGCACTGCAAAGTTCAGAAGACATTTCAGTGCTTCAAGAGCTATTTGAGCAAGAAATAAATCAAGCCCTGAAACAGCAAGGGTCACATAAATGAATTTTGCATACTATTAGTTCTGCAAACTATTAAACTTCCCCCAAAGGAAAACTAGAGGCTTTGCCTATGTGATATACTTTGCTATTTACTAGACTCAAACTAGGAGTATTTCCTAGTATATAATAATATAATATTATTTCTTAGATGTTAGAAAACTTCATTATCAAATTATACAATTAGATTACTTTTCTGCAAGACACAAGTAGATAAATTTTTATTTTAAAACATATAATCTCATTCTTGAGATATAAGGAAAGAAATCATTAAAATAAGACTCAATTCTTAACAGTCTTTCACCACCAATTTATTTTAAAACATTTTTTTCAAACAACAGACCAGAAGCTGCTAGGCATTTTAAAAGCAGTTCTGAAATAATATTTAAGGTGTTGTAAATCATCTTGCAACCAGCAAGGCTAAAGCACTATAAGCAAAATTGGGAGATGTTGATCAGCCACACAGTTTTACACTGGATTCTTCTCTGAGCTATTTGTAGTATCAATAAAGGTGAGAAGAAACACATTTTTATCAGGCCATTGTCAGTTGTGAACTGCTCAATATGCAGGTATGCATACCAAGAAAGTAAAGCATTAATTGGACAAACACAACAGATTTGTTCATAAAACCGAAAGATTTGCCACTAAAAGTAAAAAGTTGCATAACAATTTTCCTCCTCTCCCCTATCTTCACCTTAACACCATAGAAGTTTAGGGGTTGGAATGGACCTTACAGATCATCTAGTCCCAGCCCCCTCTGCCCTGGGCAGGGACAGCTCCTCACTAGATCAGGTTGCTCAAGGCTCATCCAGCCTGGCCTTGAACACTGCCAGGGTTGGGGCAGCCACCACTTCACTGGGCAACCTGTTCCAGCATCTCACCTCCCTCCCAGTAAAACACTTTTTTCTAATATCTAACCTAAACTTCCCCTCCTTCAATATGAATCCATTACCCCTTGTCCTATCATTGCAGTTCCTAATACAGAGTCCCTCTCCAGCTCCCTTGTAGGCCCTTCAGATATTGAAAAGCTGCTCTGAGGTCTCCATGCAGACTTCTCCAAGAGGAGAGCACAGATACCCCTGTGCCAGTAATACTGACCCAGCATGCAGGATCACTTTGTAAACCACAATGGGAAGCAGAGAATTTGCCTTGCCTAGTCCTTGACAGCTGGGAAGGACTGCCAGGCAGCCCCACAGGATACAGCCCATGTTTTCCTTCATTACTGGTTTTGTCTACAGCTGACTCAACGCAGCTGTAAACAAAACAACAGGCAGAGTACAGCAGTTACTCTTTGAAAGCTCCAGGTCACAAAGGATACACTGTCTAGTGCACCAGGGGAAAGTTGATTAAAACATAGCAATAAGAGAGGGAACAGTTACTATATGTAAGTTATTACATTCAAGCTCTGATATTTGCTTCATAAAGGCATACCTACAGATACTGAGACTTCAGGGCAATGCTGTACACACAGGCAAGTTAACTTAAGTCTTGCAACCATTTTCAGATGCAGGACGATAAAACAGGCTGCTAATTACCATTGTAAGAAGAGCAAATAAGATTCAGCAGACACATTCACTGACTAAGACCAACAGTAATATGAAAGTAAAATTTGCATTTGTTACTGAGCATCATGAGAGAATAAGTTTCTGTTCATCTTACAAAGATCCATATGAAGTATGTAACAGGATTTTCATGGACATAGTAGCAAGGCCTGAAATATGCTGAGAACACACAAAATGAGAAGCTCATTTCAGACAGACAAGAATTGTGAAAGAGCGGTATCAAAACAGCTTTTAAACAACATTGTAACTGAAAGTTGCAAAACTGCTGTTTCATAGGAGCTACTGCCTTCCAATAAAACCATGACCACTTGTGCTGGTTTGGGCTGGGGTAGAGTTAACTTTCTTTGCAGTCACTAGTATGGGGCTATGTTTAGGATTTAAGCTCATTTCAGACAGACAAGAATTGTGAAAGAGCGGTATCAAAACAGCTTTTAAACAACATTGTAACTGAAAGTTGCAAAACTGCTGTTTCATAGGAGCTACTGCCTTCCAATAAAACCATGACCACTTGTGCTGGTTTGGGCTGGGGTAGAGTTAACTTTCTTTGCAGTCACTAGTATGGGGCTATGTTTAGGATTTGTGCAGGGCAGGGCAC
>NW_008676260.1:33796-36544 GCF_000695815.1 Acanthisitta chloris
GGGGACATCTGGAGTGATGGCGTCTGTCTTCCCAAGGAACCATTATACATGATGGGCCCTGCTCTCCTGGAGATGGCTGAACACCTCCTGCCCATAGGAAGCAATGAATTAATTCCTTGTTTTGCTTTGATTGTGTGCAGAATTCTTACTTTCCCTATTAAACTGTCATTATCTCAACCTCTGAGTTTTCTAGCTTTTGCCCTTCCCATTCTCTCCCCCATCCTGCTGGTGGGAGAGTGAGTAAGCATCTGCATGGGACTTGATTGCTGGCTGGGGTTAAACCACGAGACCACTATACTCCAAACCAGGAAGAAATATGCTCCCTGTTATCAGTAGAGCATGGGAGAACTTAAAAACAAACAATTCAGGAGGTACTTATAAACACAACCAATACAGCAACCCCAAACTGTACCACAGCTTCTTTGTTTACCTATAGCTCTTTTGCTTTGGGCTGAATTTCTTTCCCCTCCTTCACAGACAACGGACAGTAAATCAGACTCTTAACATTTGACATATTTTTGGCCCCACAGGTGAACTGAATTACAAGAAAATTTAATAATTAATTATTAAAAGGTTGGCAAGGATTCAGTTCACATCAGGAATTGATTAAAAAGAGGGGGGGAAAATCCTCCCAACAAAAGTAAATGATAACAGCATTCTACATTTTGCCTTTTTTTCTAAGTAAAAAAAAATAAAAGATGAACTCAATTTTTTTTGGCTCATTCATGTATCTATGACACAGATGGCTATACGTATAAAGTAGAATATGTACACAAGTCTGACGAGTGTGGTCAACCACCATCTGAAGCAGGTTTGTCTCCTGCCAAACCCACCACCTTCAGTTTTATCAAACATTTCCTCAATCCAAGCATCATGTAAACTTGTAAGAACAAGCATTTTAACCACAGTCTTGTTTCATGCTGTTGATCTATATATAGACCTATTTTTATGTATGTATATATGCTGTGATACACATACAATAAGTTTTTTGGCTTCAGAAAGCCAAGAAGTTTAACATATCCACTTTAGCATCTATGACACAAAACAACTTTGTTTGCTAATAGCCACATACATGAGACAATGCAGCTGTGCACAAATGATGTTACTGAAAAGTAATGTAACTGCACTCATTGCTGCTTCCAATATCAAAGAATAATAGTGTAAACCAATGACACCAGCATGTATTAAACCAAAAAAGAAAAATAATCCAAGATAACAGAAAAATAATCTGTGGACTGTATTTTACCATAATAAAAGTCAGCACAAATGCACACGTGCACACATATACACAGAGTATCTGAAAATTTATTTATAAATCCTCTTATTCTGTTCTATTTACACAGACTAGTAATACAGAATTTCTATTTCAGTTTAATATTAGAACACTTGCTTGGTAAAAAACATTCTTAGAATACAGCTTTTTTTAAAAAAAAAACCAGAATTATATATTCCTATATATTTTATATATGCTATATATATCTTTATATGACATATATATTTTAACTGATATGGTCACATTCAATAATCCTCTAGACAGACAGCAATGTTTCATCTGATTATTGGCAGCATTTTCCTGTGTTAAAAACCAAAACTACACAGTCTAACAAACAGTTTGGGGAGCTATGGGTTCTCATCACATTTGAGTTCTGTTTATTCTAGTTGTTCCCAAGATCATTAATATCCACTTGAACCTGTAAACTCAAAGGTCAACCAAAGGTGAAACATAAGGAAGCAATATAATAGGGACTATGCAACTGGATTATATGCTGTGAAACATTAAGGCAGTTTCCTTAAACTACACTTTTTTTTCTTTTTTCTTAGTAATCGAAGAGATAAAAAAATGAAATTAGAAAATATAACTCCATATTGAGACAGAGTTTAATTTGGAGGATTTACAGAATGACTAGTAATTCCTTTTATAGAGTAATTTATAAATCTACTAACTGTGCCTTTCTAGAAAATGGCATGTAATTAGAACAAAACGGTAGAAAAATATTTATCAAATAGCCCATAAATGGAATAAAATTATACCTCCAAAACTGCAATATTGTATAAATATCTTACTACTGCCACAAGCAACATAAACCCTGTAACCTAACCTCACACTGATTGTTGTTGTTAAGCTACAGCAGTGACATGTTATATTACATGTACAAGCTTGTAACCAGCAGCACTGAGAACACACAAAATCCTTACAAATACAACATGTCGTAAGATCAAGAGGGATCTGCTCATGGATCAAACATCAAGCAAAATCTCTGCAATTCATGGACTAACATACCTCTCACAGTTATCCTTCTGCACCAGAGCTACTTCTGCAGATAAACCAGATCATCTGTTATTTGTGATATCAGAGGGAAAATACATAAATAAATTGTCATGCCCTACATGTGTTGTGGCATCCAAGTGCAGTACATCAAAATCTGTAAATAAACTGATAAACAGAAGAGGCTGATATTACAGGGAGAAACTGCTTGGATCAGGTCACTTCATCTTCTCCAAACTGAAAAGGAGAATTAGTGCTTAATTCCATACCTTGTCATCTGCAACAGTTTACTGACCAGTACACCAAAGTTCACTTTGGAAAATTCTAATTTAAATATAACACTGTAATGCACACATACTGGGAGTCATGTCAGCAAGCAGACTTAGCTTTCCAATTTCACATGGCAGTTCATACTGCTACAAGATAATTTCTGCAGCAGCTATCAGACGTTTTGTTGGGAAGAAAATTCCACAAAACAAGTA
>NW_008676260.1:36571-54566 GCF_000695815.1 Acanthisitta chloris
ATGAAATGGCTGGCAGAGGACCAGGCTCTCCCTAAATACATTTCTGAAGCCACCCCTGCTCATGTTCTACAAAACTGACTCCCAGTGATATTTCACACCATTACATGACCACTGTGCAAACTGCAATATGTTTTTTGCTGTCGTGCTAATGCTGGAAGATGTTTTCCTGAGGCAAGTCTTGAAACAAAGGCATGTTTGGGAAGGCAAGGGGTGTAGGAAAAGGAAGCCATGCAGAGCTGTTGCTGCTCACCATGCTGAAGCATGAGTGAAAGGGAAGCATTAGTCACGCGAACAGCCTGAAACAGAAGCCATGCCTGGCAATTGCACCAACAAGAAACAGATCATCATCCTTGGCTGAAGTCCTTTTATGACAGTTACTTATTGACTTCAAGAACCTCTGAAGTCTATAATCTTGCCCGATTATTATCCTGGAACCAAATGCCTCTGATTGTCTTAGAATGTATGAATCTCAGTGTGTCTCTTTCAAAAGTTGGATTATCTCAAAAACTTTACTGAAAGTCAGGCGTACCAATAAAAGAGGGATTTTATTAATCTTTTTTAAGTCGTCTTCTTTTTGATCTACAGCAAGTGTGCTTACCAAATACCAGGTTGGATCATTTTAACCCCTTCTGATGACACTCTAAGCAGAGGGAGCTAGCAGATTACTTTGAGAGAATGGAAAAGAAGCAAGATGCATCTCAGGAAAGCAGGGCTGGTTTTGACAGGGCTGATGTTTAGGTCTTAACTAATCCTTGAAGTATTAAATCCCACTAAGCTCCATCTTGCATCCAGACATGATTTTGATCATGTTCTGTGCAAAGAGAAAAGCAGATTAACCATCCATTGAATAGAGTGCTAGCTCTAAGATGTGGCCAGGACACCTCAAAATATTTTAACTCTATCCTTCCTCTAATCCCTATCTGTTTCTTTTTTAAATTACATTATTTAAAAACACACAGTCAGAATTTTCATCCATTAACTAGCTGGTAAGGTTCTCTCCTTTCTGCAATAGCTTCATATCAGCCATCTCTGCAGAAAATCCTTTATTACAGCCTACAGAACATTTAGCTACCCTAAAACTTTTCCATTATTCAAACAGTAGTACTAAAAGGGCTCTTAAACGATTATTGTGACAATGGGGATAGCTATGCATACTTGGACTTGAAAAAACAAGTTTTAGTTCCAAATATATGGTAGTCTTGTCACTCCTTGACAGGTATTCAGGACTAAGCTTCTCTGTATCGACCCAGCATGGGACCAGGTCTAGCAACTGCTCCTTCCTCTTCTTCTCCTGCATCCCCATCTCCACAATCATAATACTTTCTTTGGAAGTCTTCAAAGATTTCTCAAAAGGGTCTCCTGTCAAAAGGTAAGACGCACAGCCTTTAAGAGCATGTGAATTCACTGTCAAGTAAAGTTTAAAAAATTTTAAAAAGAGGTGATTCCAGCTGTCCATCACCATTCAAAAGCAGAAGCAGCACCTGATCTTTAGACCCCAAAGCAACAATTAAAGGCAGGCTGATCCAAACTAAGCACACCACAGCAACTGGAGGACTGTCAGAAAAAAAACAACCGAGCATCCAGATGAATACTGAAGCCAGTTCACTTCCCTCAAGGCAAACAAAAGAAAAATCACTGAAAAGTGAAATTTTGTCTGTCAGAAGTAGAATTGCTTATTGTGACCTGTTTTCCAATTAGTAGATGTGGATATACACTACTTCAACAAAGTAAAGGGAAGGCTTGATGCTGAAAAGGCTTCCCAGACACATCACAGCCTTCTTGGTCACTGTAATAAAGCAGACCAGCATTACCTTAAAATTCACTCTTGCTCCTCCAACCGTAGCCAAACTCTGCAAGGGTACAGGAAAAAAGTGCATGCAAAAAATGTCTTAAAGCTTTCTGATATTTGTAACCATCACTCAGTCCTGTCTGAGTTTCAACTGGCTGCCTTCTAGTCCAACAAAATGGTTCTGTAAAATGTTTCATTCCCACAAGCTGCAGGACAGCTTATGCAAAATGCCAGACCGAGTTACTGCGTGAATCAAGTTAATTGAAAGCTTCTGAGTTGGATTTTGTACACTACAAGGTATAGTAAAATTCTTGCCAAGCAGCTATTTAAAATGTGTATATTAAAGAGTTACTTGTCAGGGATTTTAATTTCATTTTTGGACAAAGCAGTGACTTATACTAAATATCAAGTCTGATCCTTACAACAGGACTGTTTTTTGAGAATACTACATGTAACACACTAGGTTACTTTAGAGCATTCTGGTCTGTGTTTTAAAGTTATTGCATAAGGTTATTTTAATAAAAATCATTCCACAGAAAGAGCAGTTAGTAATGAGGTGCTGACAACTGAATCTACATTCAGGGATTGCATTGGGAGTGCCAAGTCCACTTTTACAGATGCACTGGTTAGCTATCCAGTAGATGTCCTCCAGGCATGTAAGGCCAATATATTTTGGGTCACGTTTGGCAGCATAAATACATGAGACAAGTGAAAACATTGACGAAGAACACATCTGAAGTGTATTTTTCTTATTAGAGAAATGTAAGAAAATAAACCCAGATACCATGGAATGCCAGGAATCCACTCTCCCCAATGTTTTTGATTTACAAGGCCACTTTTTGGTAGTCTCCTTTGACCTCCCTCATTTGTTTGCCTAAAGCCTTGAGTTACCAATGCAACCTCTTGACTAAGCCATTTTGAGGGCTTAGTGTACAAAAATATGTCTTCATCACAAGCAGAAAGACAACCCTTTCCATAAATGACTCAGTTACCACAAAAATCATTGCTTAGAAAGTCTTATGCCATAACTAGTTAAAACAGTCAAACATACTCTGTGAGTTGAGAACAAGTATTCAAGTAGATACTTGGGAGATCCAAAATAAATAGTAAAAAAAGAAGCAGACTTTACATCTTACAAATGAGTTGTTTGAACATGCAGGACCAGATCCTCTGCTAACACATTAGTGAAACTTTGATGAACTTGAATGTTTGGTCCTGCATATCTTCCTTATTCCCTTCTCTTACTTCAAAGCAGCATATTTGTCATAGTTTCAATGCAAACCTAGAGCCCAAACTTCTTCAGATCTCATGCAAACCTAATATGGACAATTCTAGCCTTTAAAACCAAACTGAGAGCTACTCAGAAAGCATAAAGCTCCAGCCTCAGGTTTTCATTTTTATAACCATTTCCATACTCTGGTTGATCTGTCATAGAGAACAAGATAAGGACTTCTGTCTACATTGCATATATTTATCCTGTGTTCTGGATATCTTCTCACAACCCCTCCCTGATATACTTCTGCCTACTATAGAATGAGAAAGGAGAGCAGAATCATGTCCTAATCCAAAACCTCTGGATTTTTGGTTGCTTTTTCTAGTCATTCAATACTAATTCTGCATCATTATCCTCCTAAAAAGGGCTTCTAAAAGCAGCATGTTGCATGACATCTAATTCCCCTCCTCCACTACACACCCTTCGTACCACCAAACTGAGTGTACCTTTGTGGTATTCTCTGACCTGTGCAAAAGCTGTTTGAAGCTGAGACACATTCTCCTGTCACTAATAAGAATTGCAGCTTTTTCTGTCAAGGTTAATTTCCTTTCTTTAAGGGGTAACTGGAGCTCAAGCACCCACATGCAGCGAACACATTCAGCACATGTTCTGTGGCTGTTCCCAGTAATTGAAAATGGCTAGGTATGGATTCCCTTTTCTGGTTGCTTATTTAAATAAGTAGTACAATTGGGGAGAGATTTAGGTAAGGTCATAAAATTTTTCTCTCCCAGAGAATGGGAATCTTTCCTAACTGAAGATCATTTTAGAAAATATATTCATAATCTATGGAAATTAAGTGGTACTTGGTGCAGTAAGGTCATCCAGAACCTGCAGAAGGACTGTTTTGGGGCAGCAGTTCAACAGGGCATAAAAACTGGCTTGGTTTTGTCAATTTTCACAACCACTTCTGAAACTATGATCAGCTATAAAGCAGCAAAACCCATCTCAGCGTCTCTTTACTATACTTCAGGAAAACAAGATGCACACAGAAGTGAGCCTTAAAGCTAGGCAATATGAATTAGATTCCAAAGATCTGCCATCTAAATAATAGGAGCCACGCTAAATATCATTTAGCCATGCTAAATTACAGAAGAGGATGCTGGACTTTTTGCTCAATTATAAAAAATTAAAATTGATAGTCATGTAAGTATTTGTATAAAAACAAAGTATTTATCTGTGCACAGATTCTGTCCACAGATTCCAGAATAAAAGGATCTTCAAGCTTCAACAGGTAAACAGCTCACTTCACATAAATTTTAGCCTGTGTAAGCTTCAATTCCTGTTTCATATTAAGTCTAGAATCATGAAATAACCCCAATCATATAGTCAAAACTTGCATCCAAACCTGTTGCCAACAGATAATACCGTTTCCTTCCCAAACATTACTTGGCCATCCAAATGAGCAGCTGTCATTTGTTCTTCTCATCAGTCTATTACGGCACATATTTCTCCACTGCAAGATACAGCAGCCTTACTTTATATTGTAAGAATGATAAACACCCCTCCAGGTCACTTAGTCACTCTCTGTTCTGGCACTGTGGCTGAACAGCAAATAAGTAATTCCACAGTATGTAACAAGGCTAATGCATATCACTGCATTTTAAAACCTCACTGTTGAGGTCATTCAGGAGGCAAACTTGGAGGCAGTTGGCCAAGTGGAGTAGGATCTAGTCTTAGAAAAATCTCACAATGTCAGCCAAAGCCATAGTCACTGGGAGATCATACTATAACACAAGAAAGATCAGAGCTCACTTTGGAGAATCGTACAATCTACTGGAACAGACATAGTCTTTCTGCTGATATTGAACTTTGAATACATCTGCAGGAAAATGCACTGTGGCCACACCAAGAAAAAAACAGTTTGCAAGCTTACACAAGGGAAAAATGAAACTCACAAAATTCACAAACAAAAGCATTAAGGAACAAAAAAGTGATGTCAGTTTTCAAAGACATGCTACAGACAGCCAAAAAACCACCGCCCCTAAGCAACATAAAGACCTTCCCTTTCTGTCCTGACTGCAGACATCAGTAGTTACTCTTTTTGATAGCTAATCAAAAAGAGATTTGTCCTTCTTTATATCTTGCAAGGAATGTACCTGCAGAGTAGAGCACAATGATAACAAGGGAACAGTTGAAAGATAAACTAGCTGAGGGATTGTACACACTGAATTTCCTTAGAGTCATTAAGTTACCTTGCTCTGCTAATCAGCTGAAGATGCAAGCAGTCAGAGACCTGCTGATGGCTGGACAACTTCTGGGTAACTCAAATTTATTGTCTTTCCATGGGCAAATGAAAGTCAGAAACCTGGGACTTAATGACAATACTCAAATGGAGATTACATTGAGAACAATATAAATGCAGGGAGTCCTTCAGAAGTACTAAAAATACATCTTCAAAAAATTACGCATAAAGGGTTCTGGATTTTCCCATTTTCACCTATCTGACTCTATAGGCAACAGGAATCTCTTGATCTTTGCACTCTGAGGATGGATATTATAGTGTCAGAGGGCCCAGGAAAAATCCAAATTCTGGCTGAACACTGTTATTAGCAAGCCTGGGTAGCCCAAACAAACAGTTAGAGGTCCTCAAAGTACAAGGAATGAAGCTGAACCAGCTTCCCACAACCCTCAAAAGTCCTTTCTGTGGGCTGAGAGGCATAGATAAGGAAGAACCACCCAGCTGATGCCAAGAGCTTGTCAGCCCAATTTATTCTTTATCTGAAGGAAAATAAGCTTCAGGCTTCCTTTTATCTAGAAGACAACTTCCAAAGCTTCTGAGGCCTGTTACAACAGGCGATTGACAAAAATGTGGCACCTATTGGGCAGGAAAATGGTCAGATGGAGAACTCCCATGAGATTCCTCTGCTGGTTACTTCAACAAACCCACTACTGCAGTAAACTGGTTTTGCAGACCTGCAGCAAGGTCTTTTAGCAATGCTCTATGTTATACAGCACAGGCAATCCAGAGGTCTTGACCTCTTTCCAAAATTTTCCACTCTCAGCACATCCCTCTCACCCCATCCTTTTTTCCATTTCAAGGAGGTCCCACATTGAAAGGATCCAAGCAAATATACATATTTATTGTGAGATACAATAAATCTTATCAGCTTGTTCATCTCATCCTGTGGCAACAGTCAATTATGTTCATTTGATTCAGGCTGGTTTGAAACTGAGCAGAAAGCGTCTCCTGGAAAGCTTGTCTTGACTGACAAACACCAGAAGCTAATGCAGTGGGGGCTGTTATTCCCAACAAGAAGATGCCTTGAGAAATTTCAAACAATGAGGAAGCTCTGATTAGGCCTCGATTCAGGACTGGGCTCTGAGCCTGTATAAGTGGTAAGCAGAAGACTGCCAGTCCAGGAGCACAGTGGCAGTGGGGGATACTGTGTTTGGGGCATTCCTACTGCCTGATCCACCACTTAGAGAAGCACCTCCTGGATGGACTGCTGAAAAGGCAAAGGGTACCAACATAAAAATCCTCTCAAGCGTAACTCATCTCTCTGAAAATGGACCTTAGTGGCACAGCATGAGTCCAAGAAGCACAGGGCTGGGCTGCAATTTCTCCTGTCACTGGTGAAGAAAACTTTCAGAGTTTTATTTAATGCAATGCCATGTCTGCTTTTCATAAATTCTGCTTTTGACCTACTTTTCTCAAAGAAAGTGCTGCTCACCTTGCTCAGAAACGCAGACAGGAATAAGCTGTACATGGGTGGTGACATTTTTGGTTGGTTGGGGGGTTTTCTGTCTTAGGTGGGGGGCAGGGAGTGTTGAGTTTAGGTTTAAAGCAATTTTCAAGGGCAGAGCTGAGCACAGCACCGCAGCATCGGCAGGGGGCAGGGGCCGGGAGAGCAGGAGCTCGCAGCTCCCAGCAGGGGGAAGTGTCCAGCAGGGGAAAACCTGGAGGAGCATCCCATAAGCATGGGCAGGCAGGGAACACCGCGCAGGCAGCAAACCACAGCTGCTGGATCACAAAACGTACCAGGGCAGATTCAAAAGTGTTCTTATCCCTCTCTGAAAGAGCCTTGACATCTATTGTTTTGGGTTATCCTTCCTCCTTTGCAAGACTTGCAGTGGATATGAAGCAATACAATCGTGACATCTGTATTTTCTTACTGTAGTATTAATTTTTCCTCTTTAATATTCCAGAAAGGAAAATTAATTTATGCCATAAATTTCCAGCTCATTCAAGAATAACACTGCACCCAAATTACCTTCATGTTACAAGCTTCTATAAACTTACGCATGCAAAAAAAAAGTTGTTTTTATCTAATTAATATCTATAGCTGACACAAAGGAAATATTAAAAGAAAAATAAATTGAAAATACCACAAAGATCCAAGAACCACCCCCACAAAGCTTAGTTTGTAATTAATTCACTGTTTAATAAAAACAAAAAACCACTGATATCCTTCAGATGCTTACTCCCCGGTTAAAAAAAAACTAACCAAACAAACAAAAAACCTCCAAGAAAATCGAATTGACCACTCAAAAAAGTCTATTTCCCAGCTTAAAGCAAGACTTTAATCTCCTCTTCAGTTTTAATTCTTATTGCTTTTCTTTGCCATACAAGCACAAATAATATTTCATTTGAAATTCCCATCATGTATGTGATTGTTCAAACAATACTGCAGTGTATTATCCAGGGATCACTGGGACTGCAGTTCCATCAGCTCACAGGAAAGGGGGTCAGGAGGGATACAACTCCCAACTGTCTCCTCTCCCTGGTGCAACAAAGCACTGTGTGTAGGAGTGGGAAGGACACAGTACCAAAGAAAGGACAAATGGAGACCCTGCCTTTCATCGTCCTGACACCTTAACACCCCTTGTAATCATCTGCACTGTTATTTGTACCCTCCCAAAGATCCGAACCCCTAGGATTTTTCTGCCTGGCTGTCTGCAAACTTGTATCCTGAGAAACTCCCTATTTTACTGGTTTAAAAAAGAAGTTTCTCAAGCAAGGATTATAAAAGGAATCAGAAGCAGAAAAACATTAAGTGACCTGTCCAAGATCATGCTGCAAACTGACAGCAGAAACAGGACTAGAATACAAGTCCCCTCACATCATGGCATTCCTCTACATTCAGGCTTCTCCAGGTCTCCAGTACCAGGACAGCACTGCATGATCACACTCAAATGCAAAGGTGCAGCTGGAGTGGGGCTTTCTTCTCCATCTGTCCTAGGTTACAATGTAGGGTGTAACCAACGGTATGTATTCTATTATCATCTTCACAAGCTGTTAAAGCAGGTGGGGCAGTGCCTGTTATCTCCTACTCATCCCTGATAACTCCCTCAGGGGCTGTCTCTGTTTAATGGGCTATCAGGGACCCACTGCATGACCCACAGAATTACAGTGTCCCATTGGGAGATGCTTCACCCCAGGGGGGGAGCCAAACATTCCCACAGGGATATAATCTGGGGTTTGGACCAGCACAGATGCTCTTTGCCTGCTGGATTCCCAGAGGACAAGAGCTACCACTGGACCTTCAGGTGAAGACCAGATCTACAGATCACTGCTCCAACAGACCCATCACTCTAGGAGTTCTGCAGCACCATTTCATGAGACTGCTACCAACACCCTGACTGACAGGAGGTCAGGTTGCTTTCTGACTCTGTCAGTGGTTTCTTTTTCTACTGTTGCATTTTTTCCTATTAAATTTTATTTCTGACTTGGAGTCTCTCACTGGTTTGCTTTCAAACCAGCACACCATCCAAACTGTAAAAAGTAAAACTTTGTAGAAAGTACTGATCAGCCCAAAATATGAGTAACAACCTCAAAACTAAAGAACATTGGGAGAAGTATGTATTTTTAACTGTCAGTAACACAAAACAGTGACATTTTACCATTCCATCTCCAGGAACGTTCTACTTTTTAACCAACTTCCCCCCCGCACACCTACCTCTCCACCTCTTACACAAAGACCTAAGGTAAGATTTTTGTGGGTGCTGCATTTCAAACCTTGTTATTTCAAAGCTTGTTATTGCTCCCCACAGTGCAAATACAGATAACTGAGGGGCTCCATCTGCTTTGTCAAAAGTGCCCAGACACCTCAGCTATATTGCTTCTGAATTGCTTTAGGCATAGCAGCCCAGACATGAAGTGTGTAACATTAAGGTTTTGCATCTTTATGGAAAAACATTTGCTGCAATAATCCAATGGTTCTTTGTATGTTGCAGTAAATACATACACATTTTAAATAAAAAATCTGGACTTGTTTAGTATTTTAACACCACACTGAATTCTAAGAAGCCTGGAAACTCCAAACACTGGAGAAAGGAAGCAAAAATGGAAAAACAGGCAAGAAATCTGTATTCAGCAAGTTCCTGAAATGTGCATAAACAAATTAAGTATTCAGTTTATTCAGCAAAATGGGAGAGCACATCAAAGTGTTCCTAGATAATAAAAGATTAAAAAAAGAGCAAACAGACATTTCTTCAGTTGCCTAGTGTCACATACCTCTTGTTCTCACACACCACAGACCTGTGGCCAGGATCCAGGCAGCTGAACCCTAATTTGGGGCCATAAGGAGCCATGGGGCCTTCATGCACTTCTGCTTCCAGCTTGCAAGAGGTGAAAAATATAAACCTCCATCAACATAAACTCATTACTGACAGCAGGATGCTTCCACATGCTAAAAACCTAATCTCAGAAACACAAGATAGGTATTTTAAGAAACAATGTGGCCAAAATGTTATCAAATAGACAAGATGGACAGCCCACAAAAACACAGGGCTGATGTCAACTCCTAGAAGCTACTACATGTATGCTTAAAATCAGAAGCTGAAGTTTGCAGGAATTCCTACAGAAACACTGTGTGGGTTGCCAAAATACAAAGACCAGCAAGAGAACTGTAATCAGTTTTTTCAAATCACCTCTATCACTAAGCTTTCAGTATAATTTCACTTCTATTAGGCATCATTTGTTTGAAAGGACAATGTGGCTACTGGTTTTCTAAAGCAGAAACCAACAGTTCTGATCAAGAGTGGATGTCTTTAAATTAATGTCTACAAAGTGTTTCTTCGCTGTTATGTTTAGCCATCTGTGTGTATATATATATATAAATGAATAAAATACTTTGACCCAATTCTCAAAGAACATAACTCTACTTACATTCACACTGGAACAGCAACACGTCAGTGACTACAGCAGGGCAAACAATTACTGTGAGATTTTTGAGGCTAATATGACCAATAAAATCAAGAATTCTAGAATAGATTTATTTTTTTTTAAAGACATTCCCTTCCTCACAAGGAGAGCACCTTCAAAGTACAGTAACCCAGGCAGCATATGGCGTTTACATTTTCATCTAAATCTTTAAAGAAGCCCATTATTTCCTTAGATTTGGGAAAAGAACCCTGCTTTATTTCACCACACCGACCATAAATTATTCATTAATTCTGTTTGCTAACTCTGTAACTGAGCCCAGATGTTTCTGATGGAGTGGCATTCCATAAGAAAAGTTAAATATAGCAAGCTGCATGGAAGGACCAGACTCTCTCTTTCTCCCCTCACCACAGCATGCTCAAACATTACTTGAGAGAAAACAATGAAAACATTTGAAAAATATTTTGAGTATGTAAGTCTGAAATGCCACAGGCTGATCACAAAATTTCATATAAGAGAGTCTCCACACATTCCATCTGGGTGTAACTGAAGTCCCTGGTCCTATCTCTGGGAAAGGTACTGGCACCTTCATTTGACAGAGTAAACAGAGAACTTACAAGCAGAGGAACATTCCTTGCCATACATCATTTACAAATAAAAATCATGACTTAAGTTTTCAATTACAGGAAACACTTCCAAACCAGCTACCAATGGCAATACCCATGTTCATGAGAGCATCCTATGGAATTTCTTACAGAATTGACACAGAAACTTAGTGGTGGGAACTTTTAATCCATGACAGTACTTCAGAAGAATAATCATTTCACATGAGCAAAGATGATTAATGCTGGTGTTTATAATCCAAACTGAAAACACAGTCCTGTTGAAAAGAATGAAAACTATAACCTCCAGCCACACATTCAGCCACCGTTATGGTTTCTAGTACTTCTCCATCGACTGTTTTAAACTAGTTTGGAAATGACTATTTTAAACTAGAAACTATTCCTGATCATTACATAGCTGGAGAAAAAGTGAAAGAGCCACTTTCTTTGGAGTTTGGAGACTATTCTAAGACCCACAATTCCTCTTCAACTGTGAACAGTGACCACATGACAGATTTTCAGAGATTATCTAGTCACTTTGCTCTGCTCCAAGGCAAGATCAAGTCTATTTAAGCCAGTATTTACCTCAATTTACCTAAAAACTTCCAGTGTAACATATTCTGCAACATAACTGCAGAGGAAGGGTATTTTGGGGAAGCTGTTATAGACTGGTGTCAGCTGCTGTGATCCAACTTTGCCACACTTGCATCTTGTAACCAAATCCTGTTGTTCTTTAACCATCTGAGTCCATAGAAGACTTTGCAAAATATGTTAAGTCTACCTGTACAGTTAACACAGGGCACCTTCCCATTAGCTAGCAAATACACAACAAACCTTGGTGTATATCTCTCCTATTAGGCACCTTAGAACACAATAAAGCTGCCAGCTGTTCTTAAGAACAGGAACATATGACTGAAGTCATAACTTTATCATGGGATGGCACACCAGCACTAGCATTAGCCTCCTTAGTGTCAATAATGTTCAAAACAGTGGAGTGGTAACACAGGTCAACAACAGGGGCAATAAATATCTACTTTTTTTCCTAGTCCACAGTGCCATAATTATTCCTGGTAGCTACTCAAAGTTAGCATGACCATCTGTCACAGGGTTCTACCACAGACAACGACCTCTTCATTTTGCTGTGTAGACAGATCTTAAGGACATCTCACTTCTACTTCAGGGATCAGCTGGAAAGCAGACAGTGAGAAGAAAACCAGAAAAAATTTTATTTAAGTTAGTCACTGCAGCAGCAACTTAGAGCAGAGTCTACCTCTATGAAGGAACGTTTCCTCTCCAACTCCTAAGGAAGAAGACAGTTAAGCCATGTGAAACCTAGAAACTGGACCCAGTTACAGCATGTGTGGGAGATGAAAGGTGACAAAAGATCTGGATACTCTTAGAAAATAGAGACCGTATGTTGGAACAGTGGAAATCTTTGAAATCTTAGTGGGAGGCACAGGGAGGGGAGAAGAGGGAGGAGAGTGCACGTGTGAAACACCAAAAGGAGTCAAAACAGAAAAACTTTATTAGATAGCCCACTTTGAAAAACATTTTCTAATATATTAGGGGAACATTATAGCAAAAGAGAAAGAACTTTTAATCTCGTTTGCACTGCAATAACTTCTAGAGCACTGCTGAACAGAAGTTTTTTTTTGTGGAATGAAACCAGCACCTGGTGTTATTTCCTTGTTTATGCATAGTAACAGAAGATGCAGGAAAGTTTGGACAACTAAATTTGGAATATGAAACATCAAATCTGATACACTTTGCTTGTAAAGTCTTAGTTACAAATTACACATAGCTAAGTACAATCGTTTGAAGTTACTGCTTTTAGGTTGCTCTTGTTTAAACAAAAATCAGGCCCTCATGAAGCTGTGTGTATACCTAAATTTGTGCCTTATTATCCTTCTTCACAGGTACCATATTTGAAAACATGGATAAAACTTCAAATTAAGAGCTAGTCTAACAAAATTTCAGCATGCAGCTCACTTTATAAGAAGGCTTATGGGAAAAGGAAATCATGATTAAGACCTACCTGTTTGCATGACCTGTTACTTGGACAGAAAAAGAAATGTCACAAGAATTTTTGCTGTTTAATCTGTACTGATTTCTGTTACAGTAATCTACAGCAATTTAAACAACCCAAATGTAAAAGGTCCTGAGATTCTCCCACTTTTGGAAGTCTTATCTGGCCTGCTCACTTAATGCACGCATATAGATGATTACATTCCAGCAGAATTACGACCAGATAGGAAGTTTGCTGTAAGCTTGACTACCTTTTTTTAACAAAAGCCAACAGACTTGCTCTCTGTTCATTTTTCTCACAGAGAGGTAACAAATGTATTCAACATTAAGAAAAAAAAAAAGAAAAAAAAAGAAAAAAAGAAGAAAATTATATTTACTTTGGTTGTGCTAAGCAGCCAGGTGCTATAATACTGCAAGTTTCATCTGTAGTCTGGAGTGCTGTAAGTTCCACCATGTTAACCATCACATCAGTCTTGTGGCCAGGAAGCTTGGGAAGCACAGAAAGTATCTTCTCTGCAAGACTGTCACCATGATGGCCAACTGCTCCTGTAGAAAAAGATTTTAAAAAAAAAAGAGAAAATAATAACCACATGTTTTGGGGAGAAGGACAGTGGTACTCATAACATCAAAACCATATTTACCTTTACAAAGGTATCTTGCGACACAAGTAAAATTAATTTCTGGAATATGAAGTTAAAGCACTTATAACATTTCAGAAAGATTCACTTAAAAAGCACAAATTAGTCTTAAGTTTTACAGCTGTCAGATATTCACTGGCTTTGCACTTACACATGCAAAAAACATTTCTTTTTGCCTAAGGAAGTTGTTAAATAACATTTGCAATGGTTATTAAAGAAAGCAGACAAACATTTATATATACACTCACGTGCACACTATACTTTTCTACATAAGCTAACAGGACTGTGCTTAAGAGGACTGTATGCAAGTTGCATACATAGCTACCCAGATGGGCTAGCCTAATATTAAAATAAACAATTACCAACTGTATGCCACCATCAAGATCAGGACTTCTATATGGACCGAGAGCAGCCCAGGTGAAACAAACATGAAATAACTAAACCAACATGATTTACAGAGTACAAAATGTCAACTTGACCATGTTCCAAGAGAAACTCTGAATTCCAGCTGGCACTTGTCTTCAATTTCCCTGATTTCAAATACACATGCTTTTCTTTCCATTCATGAACCCTCAACACAGGCACTATAACTAACTTAGAAAATATTAAGACTGTGAGCCAAGCCAAAGCATAAAAACATGACACACACTATGGATAAAAAAATCAAGAGAGGAGGACCAGAAACTTTATTGCCTTTAGCTCAGGAACAAGTTGAAGGTATTTGTATTCTGCCACTTAAGCTATGATTCAGCTATCACCAAAGGGCTGGACAGCAGTGCTGAGCTTAGTACTGCTCTCCTGGCTTTACTCAGAGCAAAACAGGAACTTTTGAAGTGCCATCAAGAGGCAGGAAAAAAGATCCCAGGCTATGGACCCACTCCACCAAAGTCCATCCATGTGGCCCGCTATCAGCTCTTATCCTTTCATCATTTCCAAAGACAGAGGAGGTCTGTTTCAATAGCTGAAGTAGCTTCACATGCTCCATAAATCCAAACAAGGCCCTTACATTCAGAACATTTGTGAGGTCAGACTATTAATTGTTCTTAGATAAGGTTATCTCCAGCAAGATCCTACAGCAGCCAGATATCCATGCTGTAAAACTTGGCTTTCCATGGTTTATCCACTGCTCTGAATCGTAGAAGAAATTGAAAAGAGAAGCAAGGATGTAAAAGGAGGAGCAAAATAAAGTCTTACTCTATCCTGGCAATGCCTTTATCCACAGAAGGCAAGGAAGGCACATGAGTCTGGCACGTGGTGGTACTGCAGTGTGGACACCTGACTGCACAGCTGGATTAGCACCTATTTGTTTCACCAAACACTGTAATAGTCACAGAATGACAGCAACTTTCTTTTCCACCATCCCCAGCCAGATTTAGACCACTCAAGTACAGATGAAATGAGCTGGGTTGTCTTTGTGACTTCCTACAGCATCTGCTCTCCAAAATCCCTACATTGTTCTTATTAGGCCAGTCACTGCAACACTCACAAAGTTACACAGAGAAAACAGATAGTAACCTTCTGAACCTTCACCCCCACGTACTGGAAGCAGCGTCTATCTCTCCACACTTGCTGCATGTGAGCAACATTCAGCTAGACAAGACATTTGGCTAAACCAGAAACACCTCAAATGCAAATAAACCCAGATTAATCATTAACATCTCTCCTTTCTACCTGGCATAGGGAGATGTCTCAGGGCACTTGAGTCCCTTCCATGAACAGTCAGTGTCATCTCAGTCTCTTTCCCACAACTGCTACTTATCAGAGGTTCTCACCGGTCCACAGGCATGAATGGCTTTTGCCATGACTCATCAAATCAATCAGAGAGCATCTCCAGGAGCTTTTAAAATTCAGTCACCTCTGACCAACTACAGAAATCAGCCAAGGCTGAAAATACAGTTAAACCTCACAAGACTAGGAGAGGAAATCACAGGGATTGCTTTCCAACTGCACTGACTTCAGCAGGGTACATGGGACTGGTTTCTATGCTCCCTCCTCATCACTTCTGAGGACAGTCAACAGGCCATTCAGCAGCTTCACATGACCAACCATGTTCAAGGCAGATGGTGGCTTTTAATGCTGCCAATGTGCAGACAGATTGAGCACTAAAGTGACAAGGAGAAGTCATCTGACCACAGCAAAACAGGAGTCTTCATGACAGGCAAAATTCCAGCCTTCAGGATACAGAAAATCTAATGTACCATGCTGTTCTAATTTCACTTTTTCTTCTCATTAAAAGTTACAGGCTGAAATAGGTGACACTTGATACAGGTTGTAACTGGCACAACTGTCAAAGTCAACCAACCAATTCTTTAAGAGCAGCCAGAAACTCATTAACTAACTCATTAACCCCCTGCTTGCCCCCAAAAGGCATCAATGACAGGCATACGAGAAAATATTTTCCTAAACTCATTACCAGCCCTATATCACACCATTTGTACTCCAATTCTTATGTTCTCCTACCAGTTCTACTGTCTGGTTTAGAAAAAAAAAGAAAAGCACATTTAAGGAACAACTGCACACCACAGAAGATTGGGCATGTTGCTAAACATGAGGAACTTGATTTAGAAAGCAGTTCTGCTACAAAGACATTGCTCACTAGCCAAAAACTAATGCAGCTAATTTCTACTGGGGGCTTTTTCTTCTACTTCAAAGGCTTCCACCTTCACCAAGCTGTTATCTGAAAAGAAAAACTACTTATTTTTACACTGCTGACTGCAAATACATATCATAGCTTGAAAAACAATCCAGTGGCGCAGCTGCTAATACTGAGCTGGAAACTTGCAGAGAGGAAACTAGCTTTTACAAAGCTTAAGGCTGAAACTCAACAGACTCATTCCCCTGAAGGCCAAGAAGGGGAGTCAGAGGTAGGGGGCAAGGGACAGAGTATATACAAAGCTGAATATGCCTAGGAAAATTAAGGTCTCAGGTACAACTTAATTCTGCCATTTCCTACTTCTTTAAAACTGATTTCACAATTGAAATGCCAAGGGGTGTGTTAACTTTTTCCCTGTATAGTTTTTAGCAAACCAGTGAAACAAATCACATTGTGTGGCACTAAATTCAGGACCATACTGTGCTTCACCTCTGAAATTCACTAGATTTTTCTTCCGTTAGTTTGCACTGTACTTGATGGCAAGAGTATCCTGTCCAAAACACAGAAGATTTCAATGAAACTGCCAATGAACTCTGGAGACATTTATCGGTAACAACACAATGGTTGCATGAAGGAATCTCAATTTCAATTACAGGTAATTGAGAAAAATATAGAATAAAATCCTAAAAAACCAAATACAGTAATTTCTCACCCTTACCCCAAAAGCTTTTATGTCCCTTCTCCAAAACTGCACCACCACAGCCCTGACGTTATCTCTGAAAAACCTTCTCCTACTGAAGTACAAGGTTCCACATTTCACTTCTCAGGTTTAAAATGGTACCAATTATCTCTTCATGCCTCCTCAAGTCTCCTTGTCAGGCACCTCCACATCATTCCACATTTTCTGGTCCTTTTTCTTGTTTTTAAGTCTTTTCACCACCTGAGTGCATAAATCCTTACCCAGTTCCCACCCCAAACAGGCACTCTTCTCACAGTTTCATTTCAAGGCTCCTCATCCAAGTCCACTCTCCTGCAGTCTTCCCAACCTCAGCATGGCATTAACCACCCAGATCCACAGCTGCTCTTCAGCACATTGTTGACAGCTATGAACCCTATAGCAGTGCAAGGATACCCAAAGGCAAAATCATAGGAGAAAAAAAAAAGGATGGAAGAAAGTTCACAAACAGATGAGCTGCAGGTGCAATATTGTGCCAAACATTTGCTATAGGACATGTGGTGGCAACAAATTATGACCTGAATTACTGACTACAGATGATGCAAACAGAACCAGGCCCACACACTGTCTATGTAAGCAGGAGGTATGTATGATGGGGTAAGCAAATGCAGCCACTCCTATATCAATACACACATGTACAGAGTCACTTTCACGCATATAGACACAGCTAAGGATATAGAGAGATGTGTATCTGCTTACACAGGTATAATGCCAAGAGTGACAAGTAGATACACTGGGAAAGGCTTCACAGTAATCCATAAGGCTGAGAACAAAACATGTGGACCATTTCCTTCACACCTCAGGGTGACACACCGGCACAGTTAAGCTTGTAGCAAAGTGGAAGGGCCAGACACACTCTTGTGTTTCCAGCAGAGCCTTTTGCTTTACTCCTGGTTTCCATGACCCACTGGGGTGCAAGGATGTGCAAGCAACCACCACTGGCCATAGTGTTAAACATGCTCCCAGGCCACAGGTGCTCTCATATCTCTCTGAATCCCTGGCGGTGGGGTGGGTGTGAACCTGCAGGGATGACAGCCCACACCAGAGATGGATTTCTTACCAACGAGGTCCAACGTCCTGTCCACAAAGACGACGGAGGCCTTGTTGGTGGCCGTCCTCCTTCTGTTCCTGGCTGAGGCATAGCTTGCCAGCTCAGTGGCGATGACCCTGCTGAGGGTCCCCACGGCGAAGCACTCCTCCCGCAGTCCCAGCGCGGTGAAGAGAGCGTCGAGGTCGC
>NW_008676261.1:0-18011 GCF_000695815.1 Acanthisitta chloris
CTTTCTCTATTAAACTGTCTTTATTTCTGCTGGGGGAGTGAGCAAGCGGCTGCGTGGTGTTTGGTGGCTGGCTGGGGTTAAACCACAACAGCTTCCTGCATTATTTGTGCCCTGAAATTCAAATCACTAAACAGAGGCAGTTTGACCACAAATACAAATCTGCTAATGTGAGAGCATGCCATGTAAAAATCTCTGTTCATTGACAGCTGAGGGCCACCACCACACTGGAGATACTCCTCCTGCTTTTTACTATGCTACAGCAGCCTTAATTTTCACATCAAAGAGTGCAAGGGTTACATACGATCGAGATCTGTGCCTGGATCGCCGGTAGTTTGGATCTGGCTGGTTTTTCCCCTTTTGGCGCCGCAGCACGGCTTCCCACTGAGGAGCCGAGTCAACCATATCGTTCTCTTGCCGTAATCTGCAAAAGAAGCACCAGGAGGTTAGTCAGAGGTCTCTGATGCAGGTTGTTCTGAGAAGCAATGGGCTAAATCTTTTTCCCAGAAAAAGTCATCTCCTTCCATGCAGTACTTTTTGTCTTGCTAAATTTTAATTAAAGGTTCTAAACTACATTAAAATGTAAGAACTATATAAAAGAAAACTCACTGATTTGTTATTTAGAAACAGCGTAAGCCAAAAAAGGAATGATCCAAGCCTTTAAGAACAGCCCCATGACTTGAATTCTTCTTCCCAGTCCAAGCCAAATATCTAGAATTTTTCCCTGTTTACATATTCCAATTCACCTAATTTACAGCAAGTGGAAGGCTCACATCACGATATGAGGCTCTACTACTGCAACTTTTCCAAATACTTTGCTGCAGGATGCACCTTCCAAGGATCCAGGGAAAATCCCCCATGGATGCCCTTGGTGAGTTCCCATGCAGAAGAAGTGATCTCTTCATCCTGACCTGCAACAAAGCCCAGGATGCATGCAGATCTCCATAGCTCTCCTACCCTGCACCATCCCCCGAGGCTTTGGTTGCTGTCTGTTCTTGTGTGTGTCTAAACAATATGCTATGCCTTTTATTTCTTCTTCTCTTTTTCCTTTATGTTTCTGTTTCTTTTTTTATTTTTTTTTAATGTTTAATCCATGAATTCATTATTGGAATGCATTACAGATTGAATCAAATGTCAAAATTCAATCAACTCAGCATGTTTGTCAGCAGGCTGAAGAAAATCTGCAGTGCTGCAACCAGCCAGGCTAGCCAGTAAGCCAGCATTTGACCATTCAAAGTTCCACAGATGCTTCTCACAGTTTTGGGGTTGCATATATGAGTGGTGGGATGAAGTGGTAGGATGGAACAAATCAATATGCTTAGTCCCAGCAGTGAATTTAAAATTCAGGAGGGATTTTGAAACAACCTTGGAAAATATCACCCAAGAGTGGGTATCTGATAGGATAGTACAACTGGCATACTGAAGAAACCAGAGGAGCCTAACAAAAAATGGCAAGATTGACAGGTAAAACAAAGATGCTAACAGAGATCAAGGGATTACACTGGAGACATAAGAAATGCAAAGCATGTTGCTGGTCTTCACTAGAGATGTACTTTTCTCTTTGAGTTTTGAGTTGTATCAGGCTAAACTGGCTATGCAGGCTGCTGTTTTTCCTTTACTCAGATCTACTCTCACATGCATAATGAATTGTGAGCTGGATCCCCAACTATTGTAAACAGCCACAACTCTACCAAATGGTACAAAGCATCTGGAGAAGACTGCAAACTCAGGTTTTGATTTCTAAGCAAATCTTTTTAAATCTTTAATCTGGTGACAGGTATTAACATAAACTTCTATCTAAGGATTTAGTAGAAGAACTCACACAGCAACAAGTAATGAATTGTGATTTTCATCCCAAATAATCCAATTTGTGGGGACAGCAATTATCCCATATGGTATAAATGCAACCAACTGCCTCCCACATACAGCAGACCCTTGCACAAAAACACAATCTGCAGTTGCCAGACCAGTATTCCTGCCATCATTGGTGGGTCTGCCGTCTCTTCCAAGCACCAAGTCCTAACAGGTCAAGTAGACAGCTGTGCTCTGAAGGAGACATTGGGACGCTTGTGGTAAAATAGCTGAGAGCTACTTTCCTCTCAGAAAACACACATGACGTGTGAGAGCATGAGGTCCATACTCCAGCACAGAGCCCATGAGATGCTGCACCTGTGTTTGAAGCCACACTTCCACACTTTGCAGGAATGACCTCTTGCTGTGGAGTTCCACATCATTGCTGCTCAGGTTTGTTCTACTTATCTAGTAGGTCAGCATCTAGTGCTGCATGGCAAGCACAGTCCTTAGTAATATATTCATTTATCCCCAAGTACTTCATATTTCTACACTGCCTCCTTTCTTCTACTTGTTGAACCATACAACAGTGTTCATCACCATTATTTCTCTCTTTCAGCAAAATACTGGAAATCTAAATGCATAAAGTAGCATAGCAGCTGTTGAAATAAGCACACCTGAAGTACCATTGCACCACAGCAGAATTCTACTAGATGAAGACATGGAGAAACAAAATATCCATTTTGCAGCTGCAAAGAAAGGTACCCTGCTCACATTTAATGATGCAAAGGATGACTAAAGTAACACAGTCTCTACATAAAATACATTATTTAGTAGCAAACATCAAATTCTAGTAATTTTGGAGCAATGTGTTTAGATTTTTGGCTACACAAACTGAAAAAAAAAAGCTGAAGAACTCAAAGCCTAAATTTATATTTAAAGATACTTCTGAATAAAAGTGATGCTCTTGTACTCAAAGCCTATTACAACCTGCCTTTAATTCTTTTCAATATTTGATCCCACAAAGGAACTACATGATTTGTGCCTATATGAAAATATGTTATGCCAGTAATGTATTTCACATGCTACTGGCATGTGAGTCCAGTTGAGATTAATAGCTACCAAAGTGACAAATTAGGAATTATTTGCAGGAAGACTTGATGGTAAAATGGAAAGTCATATGACTATCATCACTCATCTGTTGTCTTAGAAATGGAGGGTTTTTCCCATTTCAGGTGATATCACAAGATATATTTATGCAATGAAAAATTCTCTTAAGCAACTCTGAAGGTTTGATTCTTGAAACCTCATTCAAAATATTGAAGCATGAATTTGTCATTTAGGTAAAATGGGCAGCAATGAGGGGCTTATTGGGGCTGTGAAAGTCAAAGGCAGCCTTGGCTACAGTGACCAAGAGATGGTGGAATTCAGGACCCTGAGAGGAGGGCAAAAAGCAAGATCATGTCACTGGACTTCAAAAGAGGAGGCTCTAGCCTCTACAAAGATCCTATAGAATAAGGCTCTGGAGGTAAAAAGGGCCCAAAAAAGCTGGTTAGTATTCGAGGATGACCTCTGCCAAGCTCAACAGCCATCCCATCCCAGTGAGTCAGAAGCAAGGCAAAATCGCCAGGAGTCCTGCATGGATAACAATAAGCTTCTGGCAAAACTCAAACATGAAAAGGAGACCTACAGAGGGTGAAACCAGGGGCAGGGAAGGTGGGAAGAATATAGAAACATTGTCTGAGCATGTAGGGATGAAGTTAAGAAAGCCAAAGCTAAAATGAAATCAAATCCCACCGAAGATGTTAAAGGCAACAAGAAGAGCCTGGATGGAAAGCAGCTTTGCTTGGGGTCCCACCAGACACTGAATTGAACTCCAGCCAGCAACATGTGCTTGCAACAAAGAAGCTGTATTGTATCATGGCCTGTATAGAGAAAATTACTGACAGCAGATCACAGGAAGCGATCCTTCCCCTCTACTCAGCACTGATGAGGCCATACCTGGAGTCTTGGGTCCAACACTGAGCTATCCAGACGAGACAGATATGGACATACTAGAGAGTCCTGCAAAGGGGCACCAAGATGATGAAGGAACCTCTCACACGAGGAAAAGTAGAGACAACTGGGACTGTTCAGCCTGGGGAAGAGCCTCAGGGGGATCTCACCAATTAAATATAAACACCTCAAGGGAAGGTGCAGAGAGGACAGATCCAGGCTCATTTAGGTGGTGCCTAGTGACATGACCAGGGATGGCAGGCACAAACTGAAACACAGGAGGTTCCTCTTGGACATCAGTAAAGTCTTTGTCCCTCTGAGGGTGACTGAGCACTGACACAGGCTGCTCAGGAAGAGGATGGAGTTTCCCTCCTTGGAGATACTCAAAAGCCATGTGGGAATGATCCTGGCCATACAGCTCTAGAAGGTCCTGCTTGAGCAGGTGGTTAGACCAGATGACATCCAGAGGTGCCTCGCGGCCTTAACCATTCAGTCACTTGGTGATTCTAATCAGTTGGATCTTCTAAGTGTAGTCAAGCAGGAAACTATGCTTTGGTGCACATACTACTTTTAATATATTTTTACCTACACAACAAATTTTGACCACAGCATTAAAAAAGCAAATGCATTTCTTCTGTGACTGAAATATGCTCATCATAGGTTCTTCTTCAGTTTTGTAAGAATATCTGCTTAGGATAAAATATCCATATGATGGAGTGAAATCTCTAAGATGGATCGAGGTCAAGTAAAGAATTTATCCCTAACATTTTTCCAGTGTTGTACCTTCAGAAGTTATCAACTGCGTTTCTGGGTTTGCCTGCAGATTTTTTTGCAGGCAATTATTCAGTCATTTTATTCCAATAAAATAAAACAGCTTCATTTTTGTGTGTGCCAGGGACCTGATTATGGTACTGGGAAATTAATTATATTAATCTATGCAACAGATAAAACTCAAGTAACAGCAGTTGCAAGCCTCATTATAATGTCCTATTTAACCCTCTTAGGGCTGGCCCACCTCTGCTAACAGGAAAGCTATTCAGTGCCTCTGCTCTTTCAGCTTGTTATTTTCCTGCTGTGGCTGCTAACAAAATGCAGAAATTCATAATGACTGGTTGTTTTCCTGCAACTGCTCACAAGGAACAAGTCTCAGACTTCTAGCTCATTTAGTACTTGGTTACTTTAACACTGATAATTACTTTTTACCTGGTCTGATTTCAAATGATGAGCTAAGAGCAAGAGATGCTGCAACATCAACAATTTTGCTCTATCTTACATTTTTGAAAATGTGAAAAACTTAGAAACAATCCACACAAATTTATCTTTTCTTAATTCTTAAATATTTTTTCATGAGGTGAGAGAGTGTTGGGAAAGGGCCTTGCATTCTTCAAAAAATTATAAATAGTACTTAATCCTTCCTACAGTTCAATATTGCAAGAAGTTCTTAAAAACATTCTTGTGGTCAATCTCTAATTTCTTTCACTTGCATGTGGAGCTCCCTACACAAGGGAGTTTCACTGGAAGAAAAACAAAGCCTGGCAAGATTGTTCTATGAGAAGGGGATACAAAATACCATTTGCTACTGATCACTGAAACTACACTCCGCATTTCATTCGAACTGCAGAGCTCACCTGGAAAACAAATCTTCCATGCACACTAGGTTATTGTTAGCCAAGTATCTCACATGAATGTGCTCTAATTTGAGTAAACGCCAAAGAAATCTTAGGTACACTGTATATGAGTCCATTTGAGTGCCATAATGATCTTTTTTATCATCTCTTTAACTACTGCAGGTCACACATAAATTATTATTAAACTGCATGCTCCTGCAGCACTATCTAGCATATAATTATTTATAAGGGATTCCAAATACCTGAAAATCATTTATCACTGACAGTACTGCATATAAGGCAAGAAGAAACAATGGCAGTTCATGCAGAAAGCTTTGCAGAAAATTTGCCTCCAACAATTCCTTTTTTGTCCAGTGACATTTCTCTTATGCTGTATTCGTGCAATATTGCACTGGGTTTGTGTGGCCAGGCTGTGGTATCAGTGGGGCTACTGGGGTGGCTTCTGTGAGAAGCTGCTAGAAGCTTCCTCCATGGCAGAGCCAATGCCAGTGGCTCCAGCATGAACCCACTGCTGATCAAAGTCAAGCAAACCAGTGATGGTAGTAGCACCTCTGTGATGACATATTTAAGAAGGAAAGAAAAGTTATTGCATAGATGTAATTTTGACCTGAGAAAAGAGAAGTGAGAGTATGTGAGAGGAACAACTATGCAGACACCAAGGCCAGTGGGGAAGAGGGGAGGAAGTGCTCTAGGCACCAGAGCAAATATTCCCCTGAAGACCATGGTGAAGACCATGGTGAAGCAGCTGTCCCCTTGCAGCCCATGGAGGTCAATGGGGGTGCAGAGATCCACCTGTAGCCCATGGGGGATGCCCATGCTGGAGCAGGTGGATGCCTGAAAGAAGGCCATTAGGCTGTGGGAAGCCTGTGCTGGACCAGGCTCCTGGCAAGGACCTGCAGACTCATGGAGAAAGAAGCGCACACTAGAGCAGTTTTCCTGGTAGGACTTGTGACCTCATGGTGGACCTGCACTGGAGCAAGCTGTTCCTGAGGGACTGCACCACATGGAAAAATGACCCATGCTGGAGCAATTGATAAAGAACTGTAGCCTGTGGAAGGACTCATGTTGGAGAAGTTCATGGAGTGCTGTCTCCCATGGGAGGGACCTCACACTGGAGCAGGAGAAGACTCCTCTCCCCCAGCATTGGGAGAAACAACCAGAGATGAACCAACCATAACTCACCCTCCCCGTCATCCCCATCTTCTTGTGCCACTGGCAAGGAGGAAACAGATCCTGGAAAGGAGGGAGAGGTGGGAGGAAGGTGTATTTTAAGATTTGTTTTACTTTTCATTATCCTGCTCTGATTTTCTTGGTAATAAGTTCACTTAATTTCCCCAATTTGAGTCTGTTTTGCCTGTGATGGTATTTGGTGAGTCATCTCCCCCAGTCCTTATCTCAACTCAGGAACCTTTCTTTTATTTTCTACCTCACTCAGGAACTTTTTATATTTTCTCTCCTCTGTCCACTTGCATGGTGAGCAGTAGCTTTGGTGGGCACATGGCATTCAACCAGAGTCAACCCACCACAAATACGAAGAAATTCTATGTTCTTTTTAAACATATATTTTTGTAAATAACTTTCAAATGCTGTTATCTCCAGTGCAACATAAATGATACAGTTTTAAAAGGAATTTAAAGGAAATCAGTTGTTATGCTGTCTCTTTCATGTCAGCAAGAAAAATAAGATACATAAAACAGGACTTGTTAGCATCACTTGATATGAGCTACTGTTGTACTATTAAAAGTGGATGCTGTACACGTTTTCAGTTTAGGCCTACACTTGACATTTTGGAAAATAAAAATTGTTAGACAATTAGATGCATGCACTGAAAAACAACAGTGATTTTCAGATACTTTAAAAATATTTTTAAGGTTCTCAAACACTTATATTCTGATAAATCTGCACTTGAATTTATGAAGTATTGAATTATGTGCTGAGAATATCTTGTTATCAAGATATTATCCACTTTATTAGAATTTATATTGCAAGTATTTTGTAAATGTAGCCCATATTTGACTTTGTGGTTCATTACCAAGTTCTTCCCAAGCAAAAGGAGGGTATGCATTTATTGCATACACCTATGAAGCATGTGTTTCAGCAATTATCACTCTTTTTATTCAGAAGAGGACCTTAAGATGCCTCAGGACTCTATACATATAGACCATGTTAGATTACTTCCTACTAGGTTTATCTGAGAAAAGTCCACCTTCATATGTTTCTGTTTCATGTCTCTGTGTCTAAAATATATAATGGTCACCTGTTTCTCTTCTTCCGATGTTCTCTGTTGGAATTTTCTGATTCACTGCCACTGCTGGTGTTGCAGCGAGACCGTGATCTGAAGAAGAGAAAAGCAACATCTCAAGATGAACCATTTAGTAACATCAGAATTACTGCAGAGCTAAACAAGGAAAGAACAACACTGCAAGGATATTACTAGGAAAATCAGAAGTAAAAGACTTTAGGGGGCTTGTCTACACCTGCAAGTCATATTATCATTTTCTCATTTATTAATAGGGAAGGACTGCTTCAAAAATAGAGCACACCTAGGGGTTACTATCAGGTGAGTGCTATTTTTGGTTTGAATCATTTTGCTGTTTCATTTTTGGGGTTTTTTTAATCATTTATTTTATTTTATCTCTCAGTATTCTTTGTTTATACAGCACAGCGACAGGTTTGTGTGGAATGTTTTATCTTCCAACTGTATGCATTCTGTCTCTTTTCTTCCTGCATATTGTGGTACACCCAATAGAACTGATACAGTAATTCTGGTTTTGCAGGGGGGAAAAATGCTTGCAGATCTGTCATTTTCTATACACCTAAACATCCTTCTGGCTTCCAGTAAGTTCATATTTTTCAAGTGTCAGGCTGTATTGAAGAAACACTGCTAACATTATGGTTCTGCTGATCTCTATAAATACAGAAGTCTGAAGTGCACAGATTGTCAGATGTGCGTACAAGCACAGCTTTAGGATGGTCCAATGCACAGCTACAAAGATGGTGCATCATGTGAAGGAAAAGAAATAAAGCAGTTCTGTATTACTTCTGACTGTAAAACTTCAGATGGTAAGGTGACATTTATGGTTTTCATTATTTATTGTTGAAAAACACTGGTGGAACAGGCTGATGCTGAACTACCTACATGGCAAACTCCTCCCAGTAGAGAGAAATGCTTGGGCAGTACTATCTGAGACCCTTAAATCCTTGACTGCATTTTGGAGCAGACAGACCATCTGTCAGGGATTTGGTCCTAGAAACCAAGACTCTGTTACTTTACCACTGGGCCAGGTCCTAAAAACTGGCACTCTCATCAAAATCTGGTTTGGACCATTCATTCTTTAGTTTGATGATGATGGTTTCTGAATGGTTAAATTTGATTATCTTAAAGGTCTTTTCCAACCTAAACGATTCTGTGACTCTCTGAGTGCCTCCAAGAAAGACATGTTTCTCTGCTACACTAAGGCCAGCTAATTAATGAGGAAAGTTGGTTGATATTAACATGATCTGGTCTAGAGGGATTTAGGACATCAGGAGCTAGAGTCAGTGATGGTTTTGCTGCAGTGGAAAACAGGTCTCCAGGCATGAAACAGGAGCTATAAGGGGATAACTCTTGATGATTCTGGCAGATATACATACTTTCTTATGCCTCCTAGATTTTCTTATGCTCTTTGATAAGTGACTTTTGTAAGAGGATAGGTTTGTTAAAGCTACACCTCAAACAAGTCAAGGAGTGAAGACAGTTGATTAAGTGCAGGTAACAGGTAAGGGGAAGCACTTCATTACAAGGTAGGAGGCCACTGATTAGTACTTGCTCACTGCATGTAACCCCAACAGAAGAAGGAAGATTTAAAAATTATCTCAAAAAAATTTACTCAAACATATTCAAAGAGTTCAGAGCAATAAATGCCCTAGAACTGCAGCAGACCTTACATATCGAGAAGTATACATTGCCCCACCCCAGTCTTATCAGATGCTTAATAAACACTCCACTAATCTTGAATCTCAACATTAATAAGTCATTTGAGCAATACTGTTCTTTCACACTTCCAGGTCATCAGCATGACTCTTCCACATTTCTCAGTACTACAAGCAGTTTCTTACTGTGATTTAAGCAATTTATCCCATAAGGTATCAAAGCAGCAAAAATCACAGCATGGCAAGCAAAGTACAAGATAAAACATCCTATTTGATCAAGTTCAAGATAAGCCCTTCTCTAGCTTTTCAGGAATGGAAATCTGATCCACCTTTTGGATACTGCACATCAAATTACCTTGTGTTCCCTGTCAGGAAAGCACTTGTGGAGAGACAGAAGGGCTGCTGAGCTGTCAGGTGAGTGGCAGCTGTTCACACTTTCTGTCAGAATATTATCTTTCACTGAATATTAAACATCAGCTTTCAGTGAACTGAATAAAATACCAAAAATGGAAACAAAGGTGGTTTCCTAAGTCAGGTGTGAGAACACTTGAGATCTTCCTGATCTCTTGACAGTTACAAAGTACCTTTCATTCTTTATTCCCTTGTTTTCTCAGTCATGCAATATATTTGATATTTTGCAGGTAGTATAACTACATGGTCTGATGCAAGGAGCAAGAGAGAAGGCATAGTTAGTTTGGCAAGGGACACAACAGACAGTCCAGGAGAGGGCCTGGGGGGCTGTGGTACGTTGTAGGATTTGGTATTTCAGAGAAACAGTTGACAGAGAAAGCTCACATTCTGGCACAATCTTTTTTCTGATTAAAATGAGAACATAGTAGCCAAATTGTGAGGTAGTGGAAGTGGTCTATTGCAATATGCAATAACAAACCTGTGCATTCGTACTGTACTATAGCAGGCACACCCTTTGGGAAGAGGTCCTTTCTGAGCACTGGGGTTTCCAGCTGAGATGCTTAACTAAATCTTCTCAGTTTTATGCACTGGACATCTACCACAGGACTACCACTGACAGCTTGTAATGATAACATCCTTCCAAAAAATAATCTGTTATCTTATAATGGGTACGAAGTATGTGAGCACATTCTCTGACATCCTGTGATTGTTCATGACATGTTTGTATCTCTGCCAGAGCTCCTTTCCTATGCTGCTGAGTGAATCAGATCCTGGGAGTGCTTCCTCTCCTTTGCAAGATTTGAGTCTCTGACGTTGAAATGCACTACACTGTCTCCTTATTTCAGCAACACAAGGAGGTGCACAGGAACAAGGAGAAGCATGGAAGTGACAGGCAGATATGGCAAAAATCTGTCAAAAGGTGAAGTTGCTGAAGGGCACACCTGAATTCACACAAGCATTTTATTTGGAATGTGACAAATAATCAAGACTGAAGGGGGGGGATGTGTATGTGTGTGTGTGGAAAGAGTTTAAGAAAAAAATTGGGTGAGACAGTGAGAAGGCTGTGAAATTTACATATGCCTTTGCACCTACCTTTTGCAGGTCAATTCCTCTCTAATGATAGCACACTTGCTTTCAAAACACATTAATTAAAAATAGACAGCCTGGAGAATTAAAAACAAAGCTGCAGATTCAGAATCCAAAAGCTAAAACTTCTGGAATTGACTTTCAAGTTGCAGACAAGCCTTTAGGAAACTTTCACAAACTGCTTCTAGCACGGTGTAGTAACACTGTGCAAGGTAGCTTACAAGACTGCATGCTGTGATGAGGCTATGCCCCAGTGCATTTTAGCAAAAGTAAGAGAGGAAAGAAAAAACTAAATGGGCATAAAACAACAAACCTTTTATACATTTAAGATGGGGGGAAAGGAAGGAAGGGAGGGGATGCAGTGAACTGAAATATAATTGGTACCTTCACTATCATTTTATAGCTGCTATAGATCATATATTTACCTTCTCCTTTGCTTTAAATCTGAATCTTCACCACTGTTTTGATTTTTCCTGTGACATTAAGGAAGTTTCAATGAAATACCATTGAGTCGCTTAATACAAATACACAAAACCACCCATCTTCAAAAAACCCTAGTATTCTTGGGGGGGTTATTTCCATCGTGATTCAAGGCAGAGAAAACAGGGCATGTGCTTGTTTCAAACTTTTCAGGACACCTTTGCAATAAGCACAGGACAAGTTTACAAGATGCATGATCCCATTCAGACTCAGTGCAAACCCCTGACTTGCAAGCTTAAGCATAGCATGCTGGCCTTTAGAGTTTCCAACAGCTTCCAGCATTACAAAGTATGATGTTTTCCTCTTAACTCCAGTAAAGAGTGCATAAACAACAGGGCTATTGTTATTAAACAGTTGGAAAAGGAAAGTACATGAATAAAACCAAGATTCAGGAAGACATAATTAAGTTAGAACCTACCTGCTATTGTCTGTCCTCACAGTCTCACATATAAGATAAGACTTTAAAAAACATTTCGTTCATGTAGTTGACTAGATCAGCCAAATGCAAATCCCAAATGACAGAAACTTTGCATCTCAAAACAATTTCCTACTGCATAGTGCCCAAGCACTTTTCTTTTCTTGGTATGAGACAGTTGTGCACTGCATATTACTAGTCTTTTGTTCTTACAAAGCCCAACAAATCCTTCTGACAACTAAGCTAGCAATGCATCCAAAAACCTGTACTGGTTTTGGCTGGCGTAGAGTTAGTTTTCTTCACAGTGGCTACTGTGGGGCTATGTTTTGGATTCTTGATGAACAGTGATGATGATAGAGATGGTTTTGTTATTGCTGAGCAGTGCTTACAGAGAGCCAAGTCCTTTACTGCTTTTCATACCGCCACACTAGCAAGGGGACTGGGGATGCATGGGAAACTGGGAGGAGACACAGCCAAGATAGGTAGCCTCAACTGTACAAAGGGATATTGCATACTGTATGGTATCATGCTCAGTATATACTGGGGGCAAGAAGGAGGAAGTGGGACACATTTGGAGTCATGGCATTTGTCTTCTCAAGTAAGTGTTACATGTGATGTGGTCCTGCCCTCCTGGAGGTGCTGAACACATGCCTGCCCATGGGAAGCAGTGAATTAATCCCTTGTTTTGCTTTGCTTGTGTGTGTAGATTTTGCTTTCCCTATTAAATTGTCTTGATCTCCAGCAATGACTTTTCTAGCTTTTAACCCTTACAATTCTCTCCCTAATCCTGCTGGCGGGGGAGTGAACAAGTGGCTGTATGGAGCTTGGCTGCTGGCTGGGGTTAAACCACGACAAAATCCATTCAGGAAAGACATCACTATTAACACCTACGAGGGCTCCAACTAGCATAAAAATCAACGTAACTCTTTTGCCTTAGAGAGAGCTACACTGATTTATTTAAGGTCACTAAGCATACACCATGGGTGAGTTCCTTCACTCCTATTCTAGACAGCTAATGACAAATAAAAGGTCTGGAGCAGTTCAGAAAAGTGACAAGTATAAACGTGTCACATCAAACTAGATTTCCTCATCAATTTAGCTGCATCATCAGAGATCCCTCTGCAAACCCTGGCTTTGAAAGCCAAACAGGTTGTCATTTCAGAGATGTCAGAAGGAGATGTAACTCTCAGGGTCTGGCTCATAAGGCAGTCTAAGAAGACTGAAACAAATATGGCACAGTACCTGTGCTTGTTTATACTTCACAGCCAAGCAGTGCACCAGACAGGGCATCTCAGTGATGAAAGCAATTTCTCAGCAGGACAAATAATCCCAGGTAACACATAGTCTCTCAAAATTGTATCACTTCTGCTGTCCCCATAATTAGCATTTTGGACATACTCAAGGGCACACAGCACAGAATCTCCATCCATTTAATTTTACTTCTCTAAGTTACTCAGTTCAGACTATGCCAATTGAAAACAGAGTAAGTATCACACAGTTGTGTTTTTGCTGGTGTCCTCTCATTCACATATGGCACTGTTGAAGACAACTTTATCACTCATCCATTTAATCCTTGTGGCCATTAACACAAACCAATGTACTTAATACAAAATACCGCTTTGTATTGGAAGCTCATTGTCAAACAAGCCAAACCCACCAGTCCTTTCCTTTACCAGAGAAAAACAGCTGCAGCAGCTGAAAGGATCTTGCACATGCCAATAATGCAATTTGTCATATTTTTAACATAGTTTTCCCAGTACCCAGAATAGCACACAAGCAAACAACCTGGCCAAAGCTTTCTTTCCAGAAACAGATCTGGTATTCTTGCTCAGGTTTCTTTTTTGACTAGCAAGTGGGCCCTAGAATACCTCTTTTCCCAGGATCCAGCTGTGCCTATAATAGCCTTTACTGAACACAGAGCATGCTAGACGTCAAAATATCTGCAGTGAGAAGCTGACAGTAATTAACCCCAAGGCTCTTACCTCCTCCGGATTGGCTGCCCAGACTCATTCTCACTGCCACCTGATGGGTTCCTTCGGCGAGAGTAAGGAAACTTTGGTGATTTATTGCGGTCATTGGGAGAATTATATAGTCCACTAGGGTTAAAAAGGAAGAACAAACAGTAAGCTTTAAAATTTTCAGGACACTTAGGCCAGCTATCTGAGATTCAACTTACAAAAACAAGAAAGCTCACACAAACCCCTCCTGTGTACATGTTCAGCTATACTGTGTGTGTGTTATGTAAATAGAGATGGTACTGCTTTCTAGCAATAAAAATTTCACACTGAACCTTGAAAATGTAAGAGAGAGACCTCTCAGCATTGTTAAACCAACAGCTCTAAGCTTACAAACTGTAGATCCAAGTATTATTTTAGTAACATTTCTGTGCTCTAGTATGACTTATCCAGCCCAGAGCTAGGCATTCAAAGGCACCTCTGTTCTTTATGTTTTCCATTGATATAACTAAAAACATCTCATGTTCCCGTCATGACATACATCTTCATTACAGAGAGGATGCTTGGGAACATAAAACAATTTTAGCTCCATCTCTCTGCTGCTCACCCACCTGAACCTCTGCCAAAGGTGTGGACGTGTTTCAAGTTCTGGGTTATGCACTTTACCCTGAGTGGGACTCAATGTGTTGGGTTACTACTGAATTAGATGTAGAGTACCAAATGCCTGAATGGGTTATCCTGTGATACCTTCCTACAGAAGTGTAAGGACCTCTTCCAACCGTGTAACTGAGCCCGATATGGTGTACATATCACTCTGAGGTGGTCTATTGATGTTCTACTACTTCTTGGAGGAAGGTTATTAACTCAACCACACATCTCTATCTAACATCACTTAGTCCCTTTCAAAACTATGTGGTAAAAACATTATATTATTACCAAATTCCACCTAAGGTATTTCTTTCTGCTTTCCTAAAAGCCTCTGGCCATGAAATTGGACATGTTCTTCTTAACCTGCTTCTGCAGACAGCTGATTACAGCACTGCTCTGCACAGGCAAAAAAGTTCCCACAGTTCATCTCAATGATAGTTATTAGTAGAAGTTGTGAAAGATGCTGTGCAACATACAAACTGCTTATATGTCTAAAACTGCATAGTCCTTTAGAAAGGATGGACTTGCAAAAACTCAACCCTACCATTCATTGGCTCCTGCAGGATCAAACTTCCTGCTGTTCTGGGAGTAATTTAAACACTGGAGCCATAATGTGACAACATGACACCACTTCTTTAAAAATAACAATAAAAAAGTCTATCCTAGAAAGAGGATACTTGTGCACTGCTTTGTCCTCATTCTGAAAACTATTGATGTTTACAGACAGAGCACAGAGTAAGTCATCATGGTGCCCCAGAAGACACATAAGGTATAGATCTGAATTACAACAGAAAAGCAGGACCATACTGGACTACATTTCATGTGCTCTCTAGTTCAGTAGCCTGTTTTCAACAGTAGCTGTAAGCAACCAACTACAGGAAGCAAAAAGTTGAAGATGTATGAGGACTCTCCAGTGCTCTCTCAGTCCCCCACTATTCCCAGTCCAGGGGACTTACTGAGCTAGCTGCTGTACCTCTGTCTTCAGAAGCCTTTCAGGATTTTTGTTCCATGACTCACCCTGCTTATCCCAGGAATTCACTAACTTCCAGCGTCCCTTGTAAAGGAGAACCACAGATCTTAAACTCATGATGGGTCAGTACTCACTGCCTTTCTCAACACTTTTAAACCACCTCCAATAGCTTTCCCTGAAGATCCCATGTTCTTATGCTGGAAAAGTACAGTCCTGATCTCTTTCTCTTTTCTTTGTACTACTCATGATTTTCTACATTTCTCCTGAAATAATCTCTTCTCCAAACTGAAGGAAGAGTCCTGCCTGGCCTATGCTCTTCCTCCTTGTACAGATTTCCTGCACAACCATTGTGTGATTACTCCTGCTGCCTCTCTCAAAGCCTTTTCCTGAGATAAGAACATTGAACTGCTCTCACAATTCATGGAGTACATATCTGATCCATGAGCTTATATAATGGCATAGTGCAGTTCTTGTGCTTTCCTAATACTTACTAATAATTTTTCTGACTCCTACACAATCGATGTGTTTCGTTAAGTTATCCATCGTAATTCTACAGCGTTTCATATTAGCCAGAAATCTACGGTTATTTTTCTGCCTTCATGTGCCTCTTTTTACTCTTGTTGGTTCAATAGATTCCACCATCTATTGACCCATCACTCATACTTTAGGGATCTTTCTGCCACTCCTCACAGACAACTTTCACTATCCTAAACAAATAATCACCACTTTTCAGGGTCTTTGACAAACATACTAAATACCAGAGGTTTATGAACAGATTCTCTGTGGAAAGCCACACATGAGTTTCATTCACTGACCACCTCCTCCTACGCATACTTTCCTATTCTTTAACTGATTATTTATCCATGACAGAACCTACCTACTTATACAGATTTATTATGACCCCAATAATACAATAATATATTATATCAACATCCTTCAATCTATTGCTGTGGCACAATATTTACCATTGCACAATACCTAAGATAGCATGCCTTGTCTTACCTCTGCGGGCCATTTTCCTCCCACGGAGCGTTTGTTTTACTTCTTTGGGTTTCTGGACTGTTTTCATTTTTCATCTTTTTAAAGCTAAATAAAGTACAGATATATTTTTTTAAAAAAAAACCCATAGTATGCAGATCACATTTTCTCTCATGCCAACCTCTTAAAAATTAGTCTTAAAGGCATACAGACATTACAGAGAACCACCCTGGCATATAGGTGTCTGCTACGTGAAAAAGGGCAAACAGCTGCTACATTGAAAAATCTCTCCTAGAAAGAGACCTTAAGGGGGCAGGCTGGGGGGAAGACCCAAAAATCAGCTCTACAAGCACATAATTATGGCAGCATTAAGTCAGAAAAATGGTAAAAAATAAATCTTGCCTCAGAATAAACGAGAACAGATGCTTGGGCAAGAAGCCTAATAATAAGGCAAACACACAATATGCACTCACAGTCTTCTATAATATGCAGTTAACAGATTAGTGAATCAGAGGCTTTATCAGCATGTTATTTTACGTAGCTCTTGATGAAACTTTCTGCCATGGATTTGCCTAAACACCTCTTGAACATTTTTTAAATTTTGGCATAAATAGTGCCTGGTAGCAGTATGCTCCAGTATTTAGCTATGGCATAAACAATTATTTAATTTTATTTCAAATCTTCCATACTGTGTTCCTCACAGTTTCTGTGACTACAGAAAGAAAAATAAAAGCACTATAAATGATGGTTCCCTAATCACAAACTCCACAGCATAATTCTTTTTAATACATTTTTAACAACTGTCTAATCTCTTTTCCAAGAGAAAGAATCACAGACTACTTAATCTCTCCCAGAACAGGAGTCACCACATACTTCTGATTATCCTTATCATATTTCTCTACCATTTTTCCAGGCCTACAGTACCTTCTTTAAGGTGGGAGCAACAAAAGGCAGGAGTGATAACTATTCAAAGCATGACAGATCACAGGTTCATAGGTTCACAGAGTAGCATATTCGTCTCATTTGCTCCCTAATAAAGCCTTATGTTTTCTTCTTGCTAGACTTGACAGTGTGAAAGATCTGACTTCACTGACTGCTGCAAGGTAAAGTACCAGGGCAGTCAAGGTAGTCACCTAGCTTTAGAGATATATCAGTGTTTGCAACCAGTCTCTCATCATACCTATGGGAGATGGGGGAGGGGAAGCAGCAGAATGCTCCAAATCTTCCTTTATTCATATCATTCTTCATGTCAGGTTTTACAACTTCTGACCCATTAATGCTCCCAGATAGATTGCCACTTCAAATGTAGCAAAGTGCTATTAGCTGCAGCTTTTGCACCCATGTCCTTGCCAGTGGATATATAGGTTTTCCTGCATCACCATCTCCAGAGCTCTTCTTTCTACATGAACAATCAGTTTACCTGATACAGAACTAGATAGCTGCATTGATTTCCACTAAGGTCTTCAAGAACTATTACAGACAGCAACTCACTACAATTATTAATACAACATATCTCTATAATGGCAACTCAAGCAGGAAAAATAAAACCTTTACAGTTTCTTACAGAGAGGAAGATATAAGTTGGAGTTCTTTGCCCGGAGCAGGAGGTGGCAGATTCAGGTTTATGAAGGAATCATGGCTGCTTAACTCACTAATCTACTTTAACCTCAGCCTTTGGTTACTACAGGTCACTGACTTAATCATTTAATTCTCACATAGTGAACAAAATGCGAAGCTACAGTAAG
>NW_008676261.1:18042-21707 GCF_000695815.1 Acanthisitta chloris
AATTATTTTCTTAATACTGCACCCATTAATTATTGACTCATAGGTGCATAGAATCTATTCCCAGGCTTAGAAATATGTGCTTACTACAGACTAAGCAAGTGACTCAGGTGAATATATTTCAATCATGTATTGCAAAAAGCAATTGATTTTTACACAGCATGAAGTACTGAACAATATTAGATTGAAGCTGGACTTAAAGAAATGTGAATATGTTTCTCACATCTTAGAAAAAGAGAAATTACCTGGGAGGTGAATTTACTGCATTAAATTTCTAGGCCATTATTCATTTGGAGCAGACACATACTTTTACAGATAGAAAGCTAGAGCATGGCAGCTCTTCAGATACTAGTAGTATCTCCAGGAATGCAGTTGCAAAAGGGACTGAGTTCATCCAAAGTATCTGAAAAGGTCAGTATGTGAATTTGATGTGAGATTACTGTTGCTGTGGACTTTTTATGGTTTACTTTGAATTTATACCAGTTACACCGAAGGAATCAACTATGTATCTCAACAGTAAATGAGATGTTAAACTATGAAAACTGTTTGTTAGAGCTCCTGAAAGATGCTTTGCAAGCATGACTGACTATTAATGCAAGAATTACACATGATGGTGCAAACTACCAAACTCTAGATGCTTCACAAATTCTGTGTGCTGTCACACGTATTAAGCCTGGCACAGCCAGAAGGTGTTTTACATCTGCAGAGACCCAGAGAAAAACCAAATTGATTCTGAAAGAGAAAGGATGCAAAAAAACCCAATTTCCGACACTTTTTTTTCTAGAAGTGACTAACACAGTTTAAAACCATGACTCAGTAACAATCTGCCTGTGATTTGCTTTTAAACTGTAAAGATAAACAATTAAACTCAGAAACCTTGAAAATGCCATATTGAGAGCCCTTTATTTTTGTTCATCCTCTAGAACCAGCCTATCCATTTCTTTTTAACAGTTTATTACTGTAAATTCGTACACAGTATTTGGAGAACAAGCAGTAGCGAAGGGCTCCCATGCCTCCCAATATGACCATCTCTGCACTATAGAATAATGGTACCTCTTGCTTTGTGTCTTTCTCTCTCCTAATAAATCACAGAATAACAGAGTGGTGGGGTTGTCAGGGTCCTCTAGATGTCATCTGGTCCAACTACTTGTTTCAGCAGGGCGACCCAGATTCAGTTGCCCAGGACTATTCCCAGACCACTGCTGAATTATGTCCGAGGCTGAAGACTCCACCATACCTCTGGACAGCCTGTGCCAGTGCTCAGCCACCTTCACATGGAAGAAGTGTTTCCTAATGTTCAGAATCAACCTCCTGTGTTTCAGTTTGTGCCTTTTGTCTCTGGTCCTGTCACTGGGCACCAATAAGAAGAGTCTGGCTCTGTCCTCTTTGTGTCCTCCCTTCAGGTATTTATGCACCTCTGTATTGTTTTCTGCTCAATGGCCAAGCTTCAGTGTGACCAAGAGGCAAAATCACAAACTTGCTTTTAACACACTGTTTTCTAAGGATCAGAATAATGGATTCAATTTTGCTCAAAATGAGGAAGCAGTTAAACACAGGTACTCTTTTGGAAGTCAACTGTTCTAAGTATTAGGCCATAGGAGACACTATCCACCAAGCATTTGCAGTATATTTTATATTTTAAGCCCTTCTTCAGAGGTCAGTCTAGAGGTCTAGTGTGTGAAGCCCACAGCTTCAATGGAGAGATAAGGCCAGAGTTATTCAGTTAAAAACCCCAAACAGTCAGGGTTGATGAACATGCAGAGGCAGGCATTCAGCCAACTAAACAAAAAAATTTGGTGCTGGATTTTGACTCATTCTTTTGTCAGACAACTCTTTTACTGATTCAGGCACACAAATTCCAATGAAAATTAAGGGTGGGGATATAAGCCTCTTTCTAAATCTGAGCATCTTCCTTTCAGATATGCCTAATAACCAGCGATGTGCACTTCACTGTTAATTAGACAAAGCAGACCACGTAAGCCCAGAGAAGCCCTGGCAATTCACTACTCCTATGGATCAGGAATAAACACTCATGAGTTTTCTTATGAATTGAACAATGTAATGAGTAATCAACTGCAAGATTAACAGCACCACTGGAATTAAGCCCATACCCACCTTCTTCCTGCCTACACACCCTAAAGCACGGCTTGCCCTATCAGAGACAGAAGACCCATGCCCTGAGCATCCTGACAGCCTGTCCAGTTCCCAGGGATGAGACTAATAGAACTTCACAGTAATATCCTGGCCAGTGCCCTTTGGGTCATTATCTGTTTTCTTCCTATTTGAACCTGAGATCACCTTCCCATTAACTTGTGCTGATTCAGGAGTTTCCAGGCTCTATGTCACCTGAAATCCCTGTTTCACATTCATCAGAAGATCAAGGTTTTATAAAACGAATTACTGGGCAACACTCTCTGATACTTGTCAGCAGAAGATCAGATAGTCCTAAACTCAAGGGCAGGATAAAGTGTTAGTAATGATTGCTAAATGTGTTCCTCTATCCAGTGCAATATACGATCTCTTAAAACTTGTAAGGAAACTTCTGGTCTACATACCTTTTCACTGGGGAAGGTGCGATGATTTTGGTAGTTCCTTCATTTTCCCCATTGGTTGTAATCTGGCTTATGTTTTTAGAACCTGAAAAATAAAGCCACAAATAGAACAGTCCAGTAGCATAAATGCCTTGTGCACCTATTCAGCATAATTACCTACTGAACCAAGCATGAGAGATAAAGTGGCACACAAGATATCTGGAGCATGCTCTACTTGTTACGGATGTATAAGGATCACACTTTTGTGTCTTATCCTTATTTCTACTTGTACCAGATCACAAGAAAGTTTCACAATGGGGCACATTCATTACTCTTCCCCACAAGCTAAAGAAGTCTGAAGCTGCTGTTCTCAAAGGGATACTATGCCAATTTCCACCAGAAGGGAATTCACTGCTTAGTCAACAATGAGAAGAAAGGTATGAGGAGAGTACAGGTTTCTTCCTACTGGTGCTATGATTTCCGTTTCCATGCTGTGTTATTAATATTAATCTGTAATTTTCCTTCCATTCACACATTCCATTTCCATCAAACTAGCAATTTCAGATGTTTTTTACAAAGCTGTTACCATCTCCAGAAACAGATGTCAAGTAGAACAACAAAACAACATCATTATTGATGTAGATCATCTCTGGACAGGATTCTGAGCATGGTCATTGAAGATAATTAAACAGACTGACTGAAGACTAAAAGACTGCTGTAAGGAAATATTATGTCCTACGGGCACAAACAACAGCATCATACTGTTGCTAATATAGTGGTATGAACTCCAAGTCTTTCTGATTGGCTAAAATGAAAATGTAATGTCTTAATTTAAGCTGTGGCAAGATTTTGCATTATAAATTCTCTCCACAATCTCAGAGTGAGAATTCTTCCACAATCTCCCTCAGTTTTCCATAGAGTCTCTGGACTCTCCTCTACCTCAGCATAAATACTTCAGATATTCTAAAGCATCTTGACTGGATATGAGCTGCTTCTCTTATGGGTTAAATCTGCTACCCTTCTGCAGAATCCTCATATGCTGCAGAGGGTCTCAGGAAGCAATGATCACTTTTGCTTAAGCAACTCAGCCAAGTCCTTTACATGTTTAACCTTACCACTTTTAATCATGCAATTTAC
>NW_008676261.1:21739-43224 GCF_000695815.1 Acanthisitta chloris
AGGGGAGCAGTCTGGGTCCTGTCTAATACAATATTTGCTCCTTCAAGGCGCTTTTCGTTGCTTATGCAAGCATAAGCATTGGGAAGAATTTGGAATATTCTGAAGAAGGAAATGCAGAATGGGTACAGATTTACAGACAAAAAGGAAAGTTTTAGTTTTCAGAGGATTCTGAATTAATCCTCTATTTTATACAACAGACAACCAATTCTTCAGACCCTCTGATGCACTGCCCATAGAGTTATTATCTGTTTTCAAGAACGAAGCAATATTCACACTGCTATGGTGACCTGCTTTGTCAACAGACAGAATTACTAGACAAAAAACTTCTCTTGAATTAATCTAGAGGAGAAAATGATCGGAAAAAGAACAACCATTCTTCATTAAAGCATTTAAAGACTGCTGCAAAAATTCTTACTCTGACCTCTAAAAACAGAATTATGCCTGCAGTCAAAAATCTCAAATAAATAAAGATAATGGCAGATAAGAATAGGAAGTAGAAACTTTCAACCTTTAAGAAGGGTATTAGTAGTGAAATTAAAATGGAGTAGGTCAAACTATTAAAATACAACTCAAGGCTTCTGACAATATTTTTTTCCATCCAGATACATTTCTCTTGCCTTTCCTAGGTCATTAAATACATAAGGTAAAATAACCCACTATAATAACTTGGGCCACAAAAGTATTGAAATCAGCTTTTAAATAGGACTTTTTCAAACAAAGTAAATAATTTTAGTACTTCACATATTACTGTGTTGGGTAACTGTGCCTCAAAGTGCTCATAACTTAATGGAGCAGTAAGAGCTTGTGCTCCAAAACACATAGTATCAATGAAACAACTGCTGGAAAAAGATCCAAGGTGAAGTGCTATACAAGTAACAGCCACCTCCAGAACTGATCCTTTGCTATGTTTGGCAATAGCCTTACCATTCTGCTGGCACCCAGTCACCTCTGGGTGTCAGGCAACAGTGGTTTATGAGATGCAGAGTCAGTTCACCCCATGCAGAAAGTCTGTGATACCTTTGCAACTCCTTCAGTGCCCTGCACAAAATCTGGTGCTGCAGAGCACCCACAGTGCACCTCAGTTTTTGGAGAAGACAGCACTAGTAAATCCTTAAAACAACAGTAGTTGCTTCTCACCATTGATTTCCCTGGTTAACACTCCATTATTTTGACAAATACTTGGTTGAGGGAAAAGAGAAGACAACATACCAGCGACTAGTACATACAGGCATATTCTACCCAGAAATACAAAATAGGTTTCTACAGAGACAAGATCTTATAGTAGCTGCATTTGATATCACTGCTACCCACAACAAGGACCTTGGATTTGGCTTTTTTTTTAAAAAAAAAGCACTTGCTCTACAATTCTTTTGTACAAATGGCTAGCTTAACTAGGAGCTTTCTGTCCACACTAAAGAAATTGTAATAGTTTTCTTTAAGTATATTCCAACTGGTGTATCTTTTACTAACTGCAGTATTGTTCTAGCAACTTACACCTCCGTATGATATAGACTACCTAATATAAAAAGAATAGACTCCAGAAAAGCTGTCCAAACACTAAAGCCACTGCAGTAACTTATCTATATCACCATTTCTCGCATGCCATGGTAATAGACCTCTCAAAAATACCTTAGATAGCCAGAAATTTTGAACATCTCACTTGCAGCAGGTTTTCATGGTTGTTTGCCTTTGGTCAGATAAGATACTCTCAGCAACCACTGCACTGCACTTTTCCAACAAGGTGAATGCACACACTCTGACTCCCTTTTACAGCCACCTTGATGTTGATTTGCGCATTCAGTTCAAGCAGACTACTACATTTTTTAAAACTCAAGTGTCCAAAACCACAGGACCCTGGCAAGCTAGTTAGCTTGTCATGACTGTTTCTTATCAACTAAAGCCATTTAGCTGACATTATCTGGAAGTAGTGTTTGTATTTAAACCTAGTCATGAGAGCAGTAGATAGTGTGATCAAATGGAAAACTTGGAGTAAGAGCTGATGCTTTGCACTGTGTGCTACGAAGAGCCTATAAAAATGAATGGACTTACATATGTCCACACTAGCACAGCCTGCTCTGTGATAATGTTTACTTTTCAAATTAGTTTCCAAGCCTTAGCCTCAAGGGTTGGTACATCTCACACCTCATGCATGAAATGCAGCAGCTGTCACATCCATCCTTTTATAAATCCCAGGATTTAAAATAAACTTTAAATGATAAACCTCAGAGTAGATAAATAAGCAAATAGACAAAATCACCCCAAGACCCATCTTCTAAAATTTTTATTTTCAAACCCAATCTCAAAATTTTCTGGGAAAAGATTTGTGACTTTGACTGTGCCAGGTTAACAGCTCTACCTACCATGACTGAGGCTGGCAAAACAGGGTACTGACAGGCATCTGTGGTAATATGTGAGTTAGTCAAGGCAGGGACTGACAGCCCATGATTGCTTAGGGATTATTATAATACAGACAGTACTGCAATTTTAACACCCATGTCTAATTCTCCACCAGGCTTTTACATTGGAATTGCAGCATTTATTTTACACTAGTTTATACAACTGCCAGTGTGCAAAGCAAGGACAAATCAAGTCCTCGGCTACAAAACAACAGCAAACCCTAAGCAATGTGTTTTCCACCACTGAATAAACTCAGACCCACAGTGATAGTTCTGGTCACGTCTGTGTTTCTCCTGAGAAGATGTTTCCATGCAGCTTTTCTCTCCAGCATTCAGCCAAAAGAATAATGAATGCTTTCACACTATGCACTATTGCAAAAGCTGAACATTATCAGTCTTATCCTAAAATTGTGAGACAGAATAATGGGAGATCCTGTTCTATATCTGAGTTTATGATTTGCAACCAGAGCAAAATGCAACTGTAATTCTCTCTCAGATGAAATGAGAAGAATAAGCAAATGAAACAAATTATGCATATCCCACTTACAAGACTTTATAGAACAAAATAAAAACCCCTTCTCTAACAGAATATCAACCTGAATACCAGCATAAACATATGGCTAAAAAACTCCATGACTAATATAAAAACATAGTTTAAAACTGATGCAGAACCATAACCATTGAAGTTACCTCATGTGATTTTTCCACTAACCCTAGAACAACTGAGATATAAAATGTACTAAGCAAGTCACAAAAGGGAAGTTACTGCATTTTAAACTGCTGTAAACTGGATTCTAGGTAAATAATCTGCCATGCTACAGACAAACTGTCTGCACTGGCTATCCTATCAGGGAAAGCAGTCCATGGCACAGGTTTTTACACAAGAAATACAGTTTCTCTGTGTTCACAGTAGCATCTCCTCCAATTCCTCTGCTGAAGTACAAATATTTTTAATGAAAATATAAATATATTTTCTGTTAATGTCTTGGCACCTACTCCAGCTCTTAACCCAGAGTTCACCAAGTGGCTGCAGTCCTAAGGGCTTTAGCATATTCTAATGAACCAGTAAGACAAAGAAACATTGCTCAGCTCTGCAAAAGACAGCTAACCTCTATCTTCAGATGACAGAAAAAAAATATATAAAGCACATACTACGTAACTGTGTATAACACCAGAATCTGTACAGAAAAAGAAGAAACAAGGGAAAACATTTCAATGAGATGCCAGAGGTTAGAGGCTTTAGCACTTCACACACACTTATGCAACTGAGACAGTGCTGACTGGGTATGCTACAGCCATGAATTTGTCCATCTAACTGACCCCAAACCAAGTACTGTGGCTGATCTTATTACTGGTACCAACAGATGTTTTTTAGAAAACTAAACCAGAATGTCTTATTGAACTAGCTGCAGAAAGGAAGACTTTGATACAATCACTTTGCAGTTCTAAGAAAAGGGGAAAAAAGGTAAAGCAGATGAGGAAAAATGCTAAACTCAGAGAAGGTGGAAGGAAGTTATTGGATAAGAGCTATTTGTAAGTTGTTACTGGATTTGGGAAGAAGTGGAACCCCGATCTTCATTCCAAAGAACTAAATTATAAGTCACGTTCAGCCGGAACGTAATTTGAGTGGCATTTGATAAAAAATGCTTTAAGAAATATATAATATGTGCAAACTAAAATCACTCTGTTTAAAATATATGTAAAGGCACCATAATAGAAACAGAAAATCAAGAACAAAGGACCAGCCATCAATGATAACCATCAACATAATATGGTTCTGCAAAAGGAACATTTATTTTAAGAAGAAATGTCATATTCTCTCAAACATTTCAGTCAGGGAAACTTTTAAGTAACCTATAAAACTTACTACACCACCAGGTTCATTTCCAAGATAAAAACTGGTCTGTAAAATAATATCTACATTGGGTTAATATATTAAATAAATTATGTCTAAAATATATCTGTCTTGATTTATTGTGTGAAATGGACTTTGCTATTGCTATATCAAAGAACAATTTTAGGTGAAAAGGGGTTGATATATCCTAACGATATGCAATAGACTGTGATGTGTTTTTTGACACAGGGAGGAGAAGCAGTGTTAGTCTTCACTCAGCTTCTGAAAGCCTGTTTAAATGGAAAAAGAATACTCAATGTTTATCACTGTGAATAACCAAAGACAAAATGAAAAAAAAAAAAAAAAGAGATGAAAAAATATGCTCATTTATAGGGGAAGGTAGTGTTTGAATGATATACGTATCTTCCCTTAGTCCATATTTTGAGTAGGAAATGAAATTCATTCACTTACCATTAAAATCATTTAAGATAATACACCTACCCCAGTGGGAAATGACTGAAGACTCAGAATACATGGGTAATCAGTTAAGTTAAAAGCAAAACACTCAGATGTGTGTTGGAGATTATGCAACTACATATATAAGGAAAACAGTGAAAAAGCAGCTGTTTTAAGTGAAACAAGGTATTTTAATCCACCAAAATAGCAAACACATGTTGACCAGAGATTTCTGCATCACGTTACATCAGCAGGAGTGGCTATGAGAAAGTTTCAGTTTTCCTCACAATTCCAGTCAGACTGAAAAAAAATAATTAATAACCACAACACACACACACACACACACACACACACCCTTGCTGCACTATTGACTGACTTTCTGCCTATGCTAAAGCAAGCATTATTTTCAGCTAAAGGACTGAGTTTTAGCTGACAACTTCACCTCTGAATAGCTGCACAAACCTCCACACAACAGAACTGGGGACTAATGAGATGGGAAATGCTGTTTGGCTTGAACTACTACGCTAAGAATGGGACAGTCAAGCTGAAGAAAAGTCTAAGTCGCTAGCTGTAAGGGTGAACAGCTTCTTGTAAGGGGTTGCAATCCTTCTCTTCTTACACTAAACTAAATAGAATGTTAAAAAAACATTGTAAACTGCCTCCATTTTCCAAGGGCAATATTTTGAATCAAGTTATACTTCAAGACACACTGCAGCTAAAAGGCAGAACACACCAGCTTTGTTTCTAAGTGAAAAGAAGACATCCAGAATAAACATGGGGGGTTTCCAGAAGTATATATCTACTCTCTTTTTGACAATAGAATCTCAAAAGTTCATAATGGCATATTAACCCATGATAAAGAGAAATCTTGTTTACATTTTAAAGCCCAGATGAATATTTTCTCAAACTGCTCAGACACACCCACACTTCACTCCATGCAGAAGTTTGACTGAAATGTGTGTGCCTTCTGTCATAGATTAAGCTAAGCATACCCATGTAATAACATGTAGAACTGGAGCTTGACATCTCTATTACTAAATTTCAGGAAGCATCCATTATTCTGAGCATAACTTCTGTGATCCATGCTTAATCTTACACACTTCCTCTAAAACCTGTGAAACTTCCAGCTTTCCCTGACATCTGCATGTGTCTTTTGCGAGAGACAGGACTAATGAAAAAAACATGCTCTCACTGCCTATTTTCAAATCTCCCTTTCAGCCTTTACTTTAGACCACCACACATGGGGTTTTATCATATTTAATCTACATTAACTCTTACTTTTCTTCCAGAAAGCTGGAGTTTTTATATCTTGCTAAGCGCAGGTATAAATACTGACTTTAGCAAAAGATAGAACCCATTCTGAGAGACCCTTGAGGACACTGCAACAGTTCTCAGTCACCTCTTGAAGACAAAATGAACCAAAGATCAAAGAAGACATCTCTCCACAGGCTCAGCAGAGGAGGACTTACCTGTCTGTTGTGTTCTTTTGGGGTAAGTCTTGCTGCGACTTCTTTCAATGCACAGGTCAGGCCGTGGAAGCTGCACAGAAGGGTCTCTGGTCATTCGTAAAGATGTTTTGCCACTTGAAAACACAATAAAATAATGAGAAAACACTTGGAAAAGTTATCAAAAACAGAGGATCCTTATGTTGGAAAAAGCTGCATGGGGTTTGGGCAGCATGTTTGTTCGCTATTCATTTCTCATCCCAGCTCTGGTTCTCCTACTGTATAGCCCTACCCTGAATTCTGTTTTGAATCAGACATTGGCAAAATCATCAACAGATTGTGCCAACCTCTTCTATATTTGGCATTTTCAAGAGGAGGTAAGCCACTAAAACCTGGTTTCTTAGGAATAGGTTAAGATAGCATGACCTTTTATAACCTCGAGTATTCTAATATATGACTTTCTTAAGTAATTTGATTTGTTCCTGAATTCTTTCTGTAAGTTTTCGTTTCTCTACATATTAGTATTGTTCAGTTCCAGTCAATAAGGGGCTCCTTCTCTGCCATATGGAATTACAACCTAAAAGACTACAAAACCCACTATAATAAAGGACTCTTGCTAGACCCAAATGATAATAAATTGAGTAGAAGTCCTGATTCCCATTTGGAGTGAGGCTCTTCTTCATTGCACAATTCAAATAAGTTATTAAGTTTGAATAAATTATTTTATGCTCATTTTAATGTTCCTCTCTGTGTGACTAAGCAAAACACAGTGTTCATAACAAAAATCTAGAACAGGCTTCATATTCTTCCCCAAAACTCTCGGTTTGTTTCTAAAAGCTTACTACACAGGAGAATTGTTACTATTAACTCCCACTTATTTAAATGCCTACAGCTTGATGGCTTCGAGGTAAAAGGTACTGTATTAGAAAGTACTAAGCAATAATACAGGCATTACATATGTAGGTTTTCTGAATTTTGTGAATGAACTCCACTAAATACTGATCGTATTTTCACCAATAGCCCTACACAGGTAGTCAGCACTGCAGAATTTTTATTTTCTCAAAATTGTAAAAGAATTAAAGGACAAAATACTCCCAATTCTAACACTACCAGAAAGCACATGAAAATTCTATTACTGCTGCAGTGAATTTCAAGATGAGTTTTTGTCAGTCACAAATTGATTATCACCATTTATCATTAACAACCTGCATTTACTAAAACATTCACTCTGGTCAGGGAGGCTCCACAAGAATCACTGCAACAATACAGGGAAGATTTCATACTAGAAGGGAAATATTTTAATATTTTCTAGATAGAACTAATATTATAAACATAGTTGTCAGTAATGATCATCATCTCAACATGACAAGCCATATCACAGATCACCCTTGAAACTTACTATAAAAGGAAGATGGACTTAAGTGCACCACCAGCAGCAATACCTCACAAACATAGTTAACTGCTTTATGGCAAGTTTTTTTAATTGATTGGGAAGTTCTTGTCAGTACTAAGCTCTTTCCTGCCCAGCACCAGTGCCCTGCTCCAGTCTACTGAAATGGTCCAACAGAGAAAACTCTTACCTGCAGTACTTTGGCAAGAATCCAGTGAACTCTTACCCACTATTACAGATGGGGTAATGCAGGTCAGGATCTAGCCAGAAACCCAAAAGGCAATACTATCATTCCCCAGTTATCTACAGTAAGGAAAAGCTGGATCATACCAGATAACCCAAATTAGCTGGATTATGAAATACATTGGAGAAGATGGGACATGAGCTCAGACTCAGAACTAGCATAGTCATCTCTCCATGAGCAGCACCTTCCTTGCAAGCAAGACATTGCATCCAAGAGTAACAGTTGGCTATGAATTCTGACTGGCAGAGGACAAGTGTAAATGAGCTAATATTATACAAACCTATTCATACCTACCACAGATACTAACTGCAATTCAGGAGCTGCTAGAGAAATTGAGGGTTATGGTTTTCTTGTTTTCAGACATGTCTTCCTAAGAAAGAGTGACAAAAATTTGCCTAAATGATGATTATCAACCTTACTCATTATGATCCATGTATTTCTTGAGTGATGGTGGAAACAGTGGTCCCTGTACACCCTTAGTCTGAATTGTACAGCATCTTTCAAGGCTTATAGCCTTGAACATTTTTCCAATTTTGCCACCTATTCCAGTCAGAAAAGATACACCTTCATTTTGTTATTCTCCAGTTGTCAGGAAAACCCCTTTAGAACATAAACATAACTTTAGAACTTATAAGGAGATACTGATTTAAAGCATTGCCAAGGCTGCTCTCACTTTGACTATGGGCTACAGCAGACCCTAACCAACTCTGGGAATCAGGAGAATGATTCTCATGGAGAGTCTGTTAAAATGACCCTGAGTCATGCTTTGTCTTCAGAACTGCTCTGGGTCATAGTCTGAGTGAGGCTTTTCTTTCATTGGAAGAAAAGAAGAGAAAAGAAGGAATGAAGAAGGAATGAATGGAAATTTAAACAGTGAAATAAATTCATCCATACCGATGTTTATAACCTATGGATCCAAACTTGCTGACTTTTCTTGAAAGAGAGTTTGATTCATTCTCTGGCACTCTGTGTAGTTTGAAAAATAAAACAATAGTTACACAGGTAGGTGTCAATTACAGTCCCCTTACCAAGTCAAGAAAAGAGAAAGACAAACTTTAGGCTCAAAAATTATTTCTTTTTTTCTAGTTCTTCTTCATCCCTACCTCTCCCAAAGTCACCTGTTTATCTCATCCTCTTTTGACTGCATACCTCTTTATTTCAGGGTCAAGTATAAACTGCTGGCACCAGCAACCTTTCACTTAATATTTCACAGGCACAAGCAAACCCACCATGCCACACTAGTGAGACTGCAGGAGGGATTCTGAGTTTACTCATTTACAGCACTGTTAAAGTCAACCCCAAGCATACCATCAATCAGCTTCTAACTAGACACCCTTGCACATTTCTCTTGGTGTTCTTTGCAACAGTAAAGCAAAGTGCTTTGAGATGTGCAACACAGGAAAGATATTATATGCTTCAATAAGCAAGCAACATTTTATGGGAATTGAATGAGTTTCTGTCAAAAAATAAACCCAAACAACAAAATTTGGAGGAAATAGTAATGTCTGAAATCCAAAGGCCTCACTCAAGCCAGTGCTGCAACACAAAATTCAATGGTTAAGTAAGTAAAAATCTGTATGGCAGCCTAAATCCTGCCATATACACTTGTAGATACTTCCGTTAAAGTTTCCTTTATGCAACCTCAAGTACTCTTTCGAAAGAATGCTGAGACAAAAGAAACAATTTTAAAATCATTGTTTCACATTATTTTAAGTAAAGGGGAGGTGTCAGCTTTTAAGAGCATTCTATAACCAGAATCCAAAATGTGTTTCCAGATAGCAAGTCTATGTTACACCAGTCTGTAGGTACAAAACAGTTCCTACTCAGTATAGTGACCCTAACGAAACCACAACTTCTGCATCACTCACCTGAAAAATGTATGATGTTCTACACAGCATTTCCAGAGATGTTTGCATGTGACCTTGTTACGTGCTTCAAAAAAGAAGGAAGTTTCATTGCACTGAAAAAAAAACCCAAAACAAATCAATGCTCTTATGAGGGATCCTGCCAGTAAAGTGAATCTCATTTGCTGAACACAAGAACTAACCATCTCATATCAATCTACATAAGAAAATAAACCAGTATGAAGAAAAGCAGGTTCTATAATTCTGTAGAATTCTTCATTTAAAAGAGGTTTTCTTTTTGAAAAACAGAAGAAAAAGGAGATTATTGAAACACTTACGTTCCTTCAATCGCATTCACAGACAACAGCTTTTTTCCTAATTAAAATACACCTTTTTTTTCCCAAATATTATATGTCTGATGTTTTCCAAAACTGCAGCTCATGTGTCAATCAAAAATATTCTGTGTACTGGTATATGAGAAGGCAAGAATAAGTGAAAAGTAGAAAGAAACTCAGGATTTGCAATAAACTAATATAGAGCAACAACACAGAAAACACACAAAACATTCATGTGGAGAAGAACAGAGGTAAACCTGGGGTGGGAGGGGGTGGGATGAGAAGAGATGAAGGGAAACTTTGTTTATAAAAAAAGCTAACTTCAGAATAATTCAAATTACTAGGAAAAATGTGAAAACCATAAAATACACCTTAAAATCTCTTAGGGAAGACAACACAAAAAAGAATATTCCAAGCTTAAAATCTAATCTCTGGAAACTGGACAAGAAAAGACAGTCAGACACATACAAACTACAAACTATTTTCAACAGACAAGACAAAGCAACCTCACACTGCCTGTTTTGAACAAGCTGAACATTCAAATATGTTCACAAAAGATACACTTCAATGTATTTGTCACCCAGTAAACTTAAGTGCACAGTTTCGTATCTGTGATTTGAACAAAGAATGAGTAGTCCCACTGACTGGTGTAAAACAGCATGGTATGACACTGTAACAAAACTGAGTCCTAACACCATTCCACCTATATGGGAATTAGAAAACGGGTATGATTCATATCACTCTTAGCAACTGATTTAGGAAATCAATGCCCTTGTGTAAGTTATACTTCTGCAGTGCTATGCATATGTAAATAAAGCATTCTGGCATGTTTCTCCCACTCCACATTTAATGAGATATGGTGATCTGCAAGCACCATGCAAACTGTGAACTAGTTCAATATGTTCTCTAGAATTCAAAATTTTACCTAGAAGAATAAAACAACTACATCTCTATTAACAGCTGTCAGGCAGCCTCACAAAAATCACAAGTTACCTGCCTGAGCAGGCTTTTTCCTCCTCCTCAAAACAAGTAACAGTAAAAACAACAGAACTCTGCACCTGTAGTTAGAATAATTTAATCCCCTGACAAAACAAAAACAACAACATACACATGACTGGCTGGAACACTCCCATGGAATAGCCAAGGAATGAAAATCATACACTGGTCTTCCCTCAAAAGCACATTTTCCTCTCTAGGGTATCACATAAAGAATAAGGAGTACAGACAGTACAGTAAGACAAATGACACTGAGAATGCTGAAACCCAGGATTCATCTGATACTGCTATATAGGCAACATATAATGATTCTGCAGTAGATTAGTCCCATAAATATATTTCTACCATTCCTTAAAATACAGTTTAAGGTTTGATAAGGATCTTCATCTCTTTGCAGGATTCACACGGAGCAAAAATAAGTTTAATTTATAAAAACTAAAACCAGAATCTTAAAAACTGAGCTCTTCTCAAACAAAAAAAAAATTATAACTAACTGGGGTAAAAGGTGGGAAAAAAAAGGCTTCCTGGAAAATCAAAAATTGTTGAGGAGAAAAATCAATTTATATTGGAATTTTCAAGAGTAACCATATTGCTCTTACTCCTCTGACAACCAGAAAAAAGAGTCTACCCATTGAAAGATCATACTGCATTTTTACCTTTTTAAACTTGTAAAGAAGGCATGTCAAGAGGTACTTTTCATTTGCTTATTTTACACTTAGTAGAAATGTACCTTCAGATTTCAATATTTGATTTGCATTTCAATTTTTCTATCAGACTGTCACTTGATGTGATTTCATATAAACCCTCACAACTATAGTCACCTTTTAAAGAATAATATCAAATCAGGCCTGTAGTATTGCAAGTTTCATGTAATATGATGAGTCAGTTTAACTTCTGTCAGGAAAAAACCTCAGTGACTCACTTTAAATATGCAGGATCTTGCTTCTTTTTCCACTCCTAAGTTCTACTTTTAGGCAAAGAATCCTCTGCTGCACTTAAGTTTATTAATTACATAATCTCAGAGGAGAGGGTTTCTGGGGTGTGGGAAGGGAGGGGCAGAGAGAAGACAAGGGTGACTTTTTCTTTTCAAAGAGACTTTGAAAACTAAGTTATTTCTGCCATGTCATACTATTAAACCAGTTTGCATGCCACTGACATTGAGTTAGATTCCCATCAGGTAAAAGGTTCTGCTTGTCCATTTTCTTCTTTTATAAGTTAAAGCTCTAGAACTTTCCCATACACAAAACAAACAGCACATAAAATATGTAAATCTCTAACTATAACAGAACAGCTACACTGACATATGGTCAAAAGATCTGACCAGCAGACATTACTGATTCCATCATTTGAAGGCATTATATCCTAAGATGGAAGAAAGTTCATCCTAGTCAGTCAGAAAAAATTATGATGCTGCTGAAATATCTGCATTTAGTATTCTGCAATTGAAGGCCATCAGGGGAAAACAAAAAGTAAGCACAACCCTACAGAGTCAATTTATCAAAAAGTTATGGAATTCAGATCACCCAGGTTTTTACTTGTAGTCACTCCAATAGCACAATTAAATTTCACTAAAGAGAGAGAAAGGAAGCATAAAACACTCATCTCTAAGGCCAACACAGAGGAGACAAATCCATAATTCTTTCACCATTTCTCCCCTTATCTATGAAGACTCAGTAATTTATTGCAACTAAGTCCAAAATGACCATGCACACAGCACATTTAGGTTTAGGACTTCCTCCATTTACTTTGCAAGACTATTTAAGGCCTGCAAGAGTACTGTGATTACCCTCACAGTTTATAAATGCACATATAAAAATTAAGCATTTCTGCAGAGTAATATCTTTCAGGTGTAACCTTTCTCCCTGAAGGGAATTAATTAATTTGGATATGAAAAGCAAGTATGACCTTGCCTGTTAAGACTGTGAACTTTTTTTTTTCCAATAAACGGCAGTATTTTTAGCATTTTGAATGTTGTAATTTCCTACACAAAGTGTGAGTAAACTGTGTTTTTTATTTGTTATTCTCATGTATCTGAACCAAAAGAAACAAAGACCTATTGTACTTTTACTAATGATTTATAGGAAATTACAATTCCATACCCATTTAGTGATGCTTGGTGCCTCACAACCTTCTGACAGCTACTCATCCTGTTTCTTTCAAAGTGCCCAGTGTGCTCAAGGTAAGGCATTGTAAACCATGAAGGTTCACTGCTTCCAGAGTGGTCCTAGTTGTCTACACACTATGAAGATCTTCTCTCTCATTTCAGCCATCTCGGTGTTTCTCTTTCAGGAAGCCCCATTGTGCCCATCAAACAAGTAGAAAAACACTTATTTTTGTATGGTGGTTTTTGGTAACATCTGTGACTTGAATGAGCAAGGGAGAGGACAGGACAATGGGACCAGAGGCTGCAAAAGGACAAGTAAAACCCTTGCAGCAGCATCCAGTTGTGGAACTGTTTTACTACCTTCCTCTAATCCTGAAAAAGGCACACATCCAAAAAAATGTGAGGAGAAACATAAAATACTCCTCTCCTTTTAGACGATCTACAAACTTGTCCTGCAGTCTCCAAAAAATGCCAAACTTACTGCCATAGTGTCACCATCATTTTTACCCATAGGGGGAGAGTTAAACTACCACAGATGATGCAGGTAGCTTGACTACACTACGAACATATATTTAGATTGAAATTCAAACTTGTAGCCACAGCCCTTCTGTGTTTTACGCTGCCTTTTAAAAAGTACCCTGATGACTGATGCAGCAGTCCCTTTAAGATCTCCACTAAAGATCTGGCAATTGGTACAGCACTACACCATAATGCCCCCACCCCTTAACTGAAAGACTGAAAGCATGTTAGCAATGCCTTCAAAGAAGACAAGTCAGAGGGGTCATTGCTCTGCCTAACCACAAGATGCCTCTGGCACTGCTGGAGCTATCATACTAGCTCAGGAGTGCCCACACTGAGCTTTGCAAACAGCTCCCAGCTTGCTTTGCCACGCCAGTCTGATTACACAGCTTTCAAGCTCAGAGCTGTTTTGTGCCCTAGCTCAGTTCTCAGGTAGGACAAGCTTAAGTCCACATGAAAAAAAAGACACACACTTAAAATGACATTTCTTCCCTCTGGGGCCCAGAAGATCCCCTGTTCATGAAGTTCATGGATTACTGCAGATACAAGAGGCCTGCTGTCAGTAGACCTACACCCATTCCAGGGAGCACTGCAAGCATCCACAGATCCAAAATTATTTGAAAAGCTATGATTCAGAGCAGGTTTTAGCAGGTATAATTTACGGCAAGGCATACATGGATTCCCACCAATCCAGGCTCAGAAAACGAAGATGAAAACACTGAAACCATGTTAGGAACCCTGGCAGCACACACACCACTCTTCAGAGTCACACTGACTACTAACATAACATAAAGAGTATCTTGCCTCATTACAGAACACACTGTGTACATGTACTACACATGCATGTACATGTAACAGAGATATTTATACTAGCTCTGTAGCTACTTTACAACTCTGCCAGGTTAGGAACATACCTGCATACTATCAATTATTAATTCCAATAGGAAATTCTCTGTCTTTATATATTTACACAATGCATACCAATCATAGCTTATGTAACAGACAAGGTACTGTTACTGGTTACACAAGGTCAATCTTAAAGAATATTATACCAAGTCGGGAATTAAAATTACTAAAGCTGTGCCAGTTTGCATAAAACCTGTCAAGGTTGAAACAAACATATCTCAGCTGTGTATTACACCAATTAAAAGATACTTTTAAAACAGAGCTGACACTAACACCTTAGTGACAGTGAATTTAAGTTTATGCAGGCCTTCAACCAATCTTACAGTCCTTTGAAGATGGCTCAGAAAGTGGTTAAGGAAAGACAGGAGAACCCCGAATCAACCAAAACAAGCCAAAACATTTACGTGACATATTAATACTACTGTGCTTGCTCACCTCCACCCTCCACTACTATTTTAATTTAAGTGGATGCAAATGCAAATGATGCAAAAGTAATTTGCAATTCTTAAACCGTAAGAAAGACCAAAATATTATTTTCATCTGGAACTCGTATGTAAGATAAATTGAAATTAAGACTGGGAGGAACTCTCTTCAAACCCTGTTCAATATTCCCAAGAAACTGCAGAGGCAATAAATTAAATTAAAACTTCCAGCCTAGAACTTGTAACTCAAGATGAAATATAGCATTTGATAGAAAAAGAAGGGGTACAGCACAACCACCTTATTATTGTAACTATTTTTAAGACTTCTGACACTTGGTGAAAAGCAGATTTAAAAAATAAAGCATATTTACAGGGTTTCCTGAGACTATTTGAAAGAACACAAAAATGTTGCATTTACACAAGTTTCAGCCACCAAAATGGGGGGTATTATGTGTTTTGGATTTGCCCTGAAGTTCCTCTAGCATGCGTCAGTGGGTGGTATTGTTCCTGAATAGTCTTTACCAATTTCACCTTATGAACTCAGCTGAGGCAGGCCTATTCATCTTAACACAGAAGACTGCAGACAAAGGCATGTCTTGCAAATGTGTAAATCATTTTTAACTGCACAGTTTGGGAGGTTGTTCTACCTTGAAAGTACCAAAATTTCAAAATCTCTTGAAAGTAAAATCTCAGAATTAAAAAAGACCCTTCTCTTACAATAAAAATGATGAAAAAAAGTGTTTTGCACATGGACCGCTTTCTGGTTTGGTGAAACAGAAACATGAAAAGTAAGAAGTACACAGAAGCTTTGCACTAACTCTTGAAGGAGTGAAATCATTCACATGCATGTTCAGACACAGTGCAACTGAAGTACAAGGTGCAGCTACAGAAAACAGCATGAGATTGCAGGAAATGGCACAAAAGTACTTGGTACTTACAGGCAAAAAAAGCTCCACATCTCTCCTGTGTATTGTTACATTTACATTCCCAGCCTACACAATCTAGCAATGCATGTTTTCCACTGTTTGTTTGATAGGAAGCAAGCCATGCTCCTCATGCATGGAAAGCACAGGAGGTGTGCTGTGCACCCCCTGGACTACTCACTTCCACATAGTGCATCCATTGTGATCAGGCTCTGTTTCGCTGGTGGAGAGGGGAGGGCTTTGGCAGCCACCTGTATTACTGGATCATTTCCAGCAAGGTTGCTCAACAGACATCTATCCTACCAGGAACTGTGCACAGGCATCTGATGGATTTAAGTTTTCTTAAAGGAAACTGCATGAAAATACAATTTTCTTGTCTTCAAAAATTCTTTGCAAATGTTTGTTATGTTTGGGCAATCTTCTGTGCATTCCGTGCAGGGGAAGGATTCTTATTTTCATGCTGATACTTAGAAGCGCCACAGAAAACCTAACATGTTTATAGCACAGAATTCACAGCATGGGAAAAAAATCAGGGGACTATACTGATTCAATGATTAACACCACTGAAACAGAGTTTCAGACTCGCGTGCCAGGATAGCTCATAGACTTATTTAAGGCAGCATTTTGTTTATGAAGGGCCAATAGCAATAGCCTTAGGGAGAAAATATAATAAAAGCAAAATAGTGAAAGATAAAACCAAAATACTGATGGTCATGTTTGTGCACAATAGCAACAGATATGTAGGAAAAAATGATTAACACCACTGAAACAGAGTTTCAGACTCGCGTGCCAGGATAGCTCATAGACTTATTTAAGGCAGCATTTTGTTTATGAAGGGCCAATAGCAATAGCCTTAGGGAGAAAATATAATAAAAGCAAAATAGTGAAAGATAAAACCAAAATACTGATGGTCATGTTTGTGCACAATAGCAACAGATATGTAGGAAAAAATATAAGGAAGCTAAATGCACAAGAATTGTTCTCATGGAAGAGATATGAAGAAGTACAAGAGATCACAGTACAAAACAGAAGACATGAAGCACTTTATTATAATACACTAAGCATTAATATCTTCTGCTCAGTAAACAACAAATTTGTGAAAAGTGAAGCCTCATAAGCAACAAAATGAACAGCCATAACAACAGCTGACATAGACACCCCACAGTGTGTTTTGCTGTGTAGCCTAAAGACATGGACTTGTGCATTTAGACTTCCATGTCTGCTGTCCATCAAGAGGATTGGGATGTCCATTTCCACACCTTTATTGGAAAGTACAATTTTAGATTCTTCTTGAAAGTTTGAAAAAATGTCAAACAAATATCAGAAAGAGAAAATAAAGAACTTGCCACAAGTAAACCCATCCAGGAAAAGAGCAACACTTCACTGGCACTAAAGGTATCAACAGCTTCCTCTTGATGAGCAGGCAAACCCATGGAAGGTGCCCATCAGAGTGAATAAAGGTAGCTACTGTGCGTGAAAACATGAACCAAAATCCAGCGTGCACAGTTTTCACTACCATATGGAAAACATGATTCACACAAAGCATTCAGTTCACTCAGAAATAATCTGCTCCACTACATGATGTCAGTTCCCATTATTTCTATTCTTCCTGAATACTTTCTGGAGTTCTCTCCAACTAAGTGGAAACATGTAAAACATTACAGACTTGGTATACCACATCTGAAACAAGGAAAGTATTAATTCTCTGCACTGTAAAGTGATAGCCTAGGAGGTAGGACAGAGTAAAAATGACATACTTACTCTCCTATCATCTACTCATTCCCACATTGAAGGACAAAGTGATAGCATTTACCCCAAAAAAAACAGAGGGATAAAATAAATTTGTTAATTAATTTTTGAGGAGTATGGGAACATACATTCATATACATATATATATGTGTGTATATATAAATATTTTGTGTGTGTGTACACACACACACACGCGCACACGCGCACTGGTAAGCTTTTCCTCCTCTGGGTGCAGAACAGCATAAATTGTTATGACAGCTTTAATCCAGAAACTAGGGCTACTGTTTACTTATTCCAATGTATTTTGTTCAAAGTAACACCACTGAACTGTTTAAAAAAAAAAAAAAAAAAAAAAAACGCCAAAAAGACTGTGCCGTTCTGGCCTTTCTTGATCTTGTTAGGATATGAAGCACTATAGAAACACTTCAAATTAGTATTAGTTGCAAAGGAGAATTTAATGATGGTACACACCCTTGTACTTACCCTTCTCTTGAACAATTTCCTAGAAGTACCTGTCGAGGCTTGAACTACCAAGCTCTGTCAAAATGTTTTTGCCTTATGATCACAATAGTAAGTGTTCACCAGCCATCCACATTCAAAGTCTCAACCACACTTTCCAAAGCTTTCAGGTTTTCTGCTCAGCATGTTAAAACTTTACAATTCCATGTGGTTCAGACAAAAACTATACAGACATGACATCAAACAGAAACTACAGCTTCACTTCCAAGCAGTTCACTCTAAGTCAAACTCAAACTTGTTTCTACATGAACAGTCATTTACCCTTTACACAAAACTTTGTGAAAAGCTTTCCAAACCTTCCTCCAGTCTTCAAACAACTCTTCTATTTGAACAAACACATCATCTGAAATAAACTTCCCAGAGATTACCACACCAAATAGAAACAAACCACTTGGGAATAACAATAGCAAAATTTGCTAATACATCTGTGGAGACACAAGAAACACTGACCATGACAGAAGCAAGACAACCAGTCAGGGGTATATTTACATTTCCCTGAATGTACTGGACATACCAAATGGCCTCACAGAAAAATCATGGACAAGACACCACTACATACATGAAAGGAGACACATAGATAAACAGTAAATAGAATTACTGCCAGCAGGTTAATACAACTTAAAACTATAAACTTTCAGTCCTGATATTCCAAAGAGACCTACGAAATGTTTTCAAAAAATAACTCTGCAAACTAAACTTTTAACTAAACCAGATACCAAAAATCACAGAGTGACTGCAATTTTTTGTTTTATTACACTTTATTATGTATCCTACATCCTCAACACTCTCCGCCTCTCCCTACACCATATGCTTCATAGGTGATAAGTATCTTTCTCTTTTTCCACTGACTCTATGTTAAAACTTATTCTCTTGCTATGAACCTGCTATCCTTGCTCCACTGGAATCAACACTGCTTTCTCTCAAATGGTCTAAGAGCATAATGAAGCTAAACTCTGACAAATGAGTTTTGAGCTATATTACATGGCTGCTTGTTTCCAAGCTACAAAATTACTTGTGCCTAACAGCTTTGTGAGTTTTCTTTTGTCCATATGTTGTTTAATATTAGCTTTCCCTGTAGATTTACTCTAGTTTCAAAGTACTACATAACACCGTAAACAAGACATTGCAGAAGTAGTCTGATGTACAGAGCACAAAGTAAAATGATAAAAATTCATTATAAAATTCATATTTCAGTACTGTTCTGCTGAAGTTCTCTCCCCTTGCTACAAAGTGTAGACAGAAACCTTTCCTTTCCTCTCTTTCTTTAATAAAACTGCAACCAGTTTCAGGAGCATTCAAGGCCAGGCTCGATGGGGCCTTGAGCAACACAGTCTTATGAAAGGTGTCCCTACCTACAGAAGGGATTGGAATGAGATGATCTTTGAGATCCCTCCCAACCCAAACCATCCTATGATTCTAGGATGCTGCACTTATAGATAATGTAATTTTCTTGCAGTAAGTATCAATAAAGTTAATTTCACTTTGATGGCTTCTTACAGTAAATTTCAATAAAATAAAATAGACTTTGATGGAGAACAAAATCTCAAGTTCATTAGACCTGAGATTACTTTTTTTATCCTTTCAGGCTTAAATAAAAACTTACATCTTTTCCCAGGACTCTCAGTTCAAACTGTGTTTCCTTGAAGTGAACTTTTGTAATCCTAGGCCTGTAATATTGAGAAAAAAAGACAAACAGTACTTCATGAGCCTCTAATTTCATGCATAATAAAATAAACACTTGTATATATTTACACAAAAAGAAAATAAATTCACAGGTAGATTTAGTTTTCAGGTATGCACCAGATATCAGGATAAAATTAGCATTGTGTAAACATTTCAGCATGAGTATGGTAAAGGTGATCTAATGTTTTCAGTACCTGGATTGCCAAAGAGTTTAAAATCTACATAATCCAGAGAAATATTAAGAATTCAGGTATATTTTAAAAATATTGCTATAGTTAACCTTTCCAATAATTATCACAAATCATACATTTCCAAAGAACATTGTTATTGTTTTAGCATAGACTGCACATTTAAATAATACATACCAGAAATATTTTCCTACTTGTTTTTTATTCTTGTAGACAACAACTCCTATGGGTGTCAATCCTAAAAAGTATTCAGATTTGTTTTCACCCTAGAAAATAAAAATGTACATCATTCATACAATTGCATGTATCACAGCAGGAGTGAGCTCCAGTGACGAAATCATTTGGATGACTTGAACATACTGGTTCACTCTCTGTGCAAATGGGAAAATGGTACTTGATCTACTGATCTCCTATATGAGAATTTGTAGGCATGGAGGCAAAGAGGCAAGAATGAATGTCAGTGAGGGAAAGAATGAGAGTTTCCACATGCCACAGTGAAAACAAAAATAACTTTTCTACAGAATTACTTTGGGCTATTTGGCAATTGGCCATAACTCAGAAACTCCACTCTATTCAGGCAGGACTGAAACAGATATCCTAACTTTCAGCTTGAGGTAAATAGTGAGTTTCTGACCTATTCTACTCTAATGTAACTCACAACTGCCTTCTCCCTTCTAAAATAGTGTCAGCTGCACACTGCTATCAAGTGAAGTCAAGCAGGTTTTTAGTTCAGAATAGGCAATGGCATGCAAGGAACAACACCACACATCATGTCCTCCAAAGGATGGAGTCAGTATAGAAATCTCAAAATGAATTGGGAGAGAACAGGGTGAAAGTCCTAATGCTGAGTGGCAGAAGGCCCCCATCTCCCCAATTTACAGTCACTAACCAAAATCATAAGCACCTTCCACTTGAAAGAGTACAAACCCTAGTGCACAAGGTTAAAAGAAAGCCAACTGAAAAAGCTCATTCATTTGCCCAGTTGAGACAATGAGGAGGAGCCTTGCAAGCTCTAAAATGTTAGAGCATGAATAGCAAAAAATAACTGACAGACTGACTAAAAAATGTCCTTCTGTGTGATTACAGGGACTAAGAGAAGTCAAGTACACCTGGCAAGCTCTGCCTGTGCTCCTCAATGAATTAAGCACTAAAAGCAACTTTAGTTTTATTATGACCCAGCAAGGAAAAGAATTACATCTCTTCATGTGTGCAGCTTCAGTATCAAAGGACGGTTTCTGCTGCTGTTGTAATATAAGTAGGAACAATGATGTGCACAGGTTAGACTTGGGCATATTTCAACTCAGTCCTTATTACCCCAACAGGGATCTCATTGCACACCAAAAGCAAGCAGTGAGAAAAAAAATACAGGTCCAGGCTCTGCTAATTTAACATGATTTTGTTGGATCATGTTGAATCTTGTTCCAGTAACTCCCCCAGCTTTCTGTGGGTGGGAGGGGCACAGAACACAGAATATGAATACAATTAAGCAACACGGTGCTTTAAAAAATACTTTTTCTTGCAGGCTACACAAT
>NW_008676261.1:43240-44313 GCF_000695815.1 Acanthisitta chloris
ATACTTAATCATAGTATCTTGATTTCTTTATTTTCTTTCAAGTAATTTTACAAAGTACTGACATCTAACTCAGTGAACTTTCTATATTACAACTCCCCATTTGAACTCCTGATTTTCTTTTATTCAAAAAAAACCTGCCACAAGCACAATTATTCATACAAGATAGAATGATGTTTCCACCAGGAGCACATAGCCTCCAGGTGATGACTTGGATCTAATTGATTTCTTTATTTTCTTTCAAGTAATTTTACAAAGTACTGACATCTAACTCAGTGAACTTTCTATATTACAACTCCCCATTTGAACTCCTGATTTTCTTTTATTCAAAAAAAACCTGCCACAAGCACAATTATTCATACAAGATAGAATGATGTTTCCACCAGGAGCACATAGCCTCCAGGTGATGACTTGGATCTAATCCTAACATATATGCTGATATACAAAAGAAGTGGAGGGTTTTAATGAGGCAATACAGACAACTTGCAATGCTGCATGATGCAACAGGGCAAAAACTGGAAGCATACTCTGGATCTTTAGTAAAACCTCCACAACAAATATTTTAAAAAGCTAGACATGCTACTGCTAACCCACTCTAGTTTTTGCAATGGCATTGAAAAGGTTTTAGGACACACTTGTTCTTACTTTAACAATAATGTGCCAATTCTTCTGATAGAGACAGAGCTATAATCCTCACACATTTTTCCTGACATTTGCACTAATTACTTCTTATCTATCTGAATTGCTTCTCCAGAGTATAACTGATTGAGTTTTCCTAGGTGTAATACAATCACAGTATTATATCCAAAAAACATTTGGCTTTTCTATGTAAGAATCATCTCCAACTGTACATATATTTTCCTTTGCATTTCTCAAGTACAGTGTTTCCTTTCAAGTTATACTGTGGCAACTAAACTATATATAAACTAAACTGTATAAATACTGCTTCCCACATTAGTACAATAATTTTATTTCACTGTTACTAAGCTTAAACAATACCTACATAAACAGGATGAAGATCCACTCCATACATTTCCAGGGATTTGGCTACACCTAAGTAGTTCACTTCTGCCTCA